>NC_050454.1:52076436-52301783 GCF_903995425.1 Onychomys torridus
AATGTTTTATGAATGGATGAATGAATTCTGAGTTGTGTGGCAATTTTTACCACCATAAGTATTGATTACTAGTACAGTATAAACTACCAGTAGGAATTGCGCATAGGTTTGTTTGCACCTGTTACAAATTCCTAGATATGCAATACTTTAACCTCAATTATTTATGCTAAATAAGGTTACAAAACCCGACAGATACAAATTATGTCTTTTCAACGGTTTAAAACAAACCAGTATGCATGAAATAACTATCCATACAGAATCAAAAAATGACTGACAATTTCATAGCAGTAAGATAATCCTGGAAATACTATGGTAATTTTCATGCAACATAAACAACTCAAGGGTCTACAAAGTAAATTCAATACTAGTTGTATGGATGTTAATAGCAGTAACCCTCTTTTTTTTTTTTTCCTAAGACAGGGTTTCTCTGTGTAGCTTTGGAGCCTGTCCTGGAACTGAACTCACTCTGTAGCCCAGGCTGGCCTCTAACTCACAGAGATCCTCCTGCCTCTGCCTCCCGAGTGCTGGGGTTAAAGGCGTGTGCCACCACCTCCTGGCAACAGTAACCCTCTTAATAAACCAGGTGAACCAACTTTATTAGACTTGAGAAATAGGTCATAAATTTGCATGAATTTGAATTTTATTATATTTGTATTATAATTAGATATACAACAATTAATATAACAAAGATATTTGGGCCTAACATTATTAATACATATTGAAAGGTTCAAACTCCTAATACTTTATGCATGATTCTTCTCAGAGAATGCTGTTTTCAACCTACATATTCTATGAGTTATTTTGTAAAGTCATATTCTTTTTTCTCTTTATTTTCTGTGAAAAGTTTAGAAAGAGGGTTATACTTTAAACACAATTAGTAAATAATAAACTTCTCTTTATTTTTCCACCATTGTCTGTGGTGGCATTTTGTTCCCCAAAATATTTTGCACCCTAATAAACTTATCTGTGGTCAGAGAACAGAACAGCCACTAGATACAGAGGCTAGAAAATGGTGGCACTCATGCCTTTAATCCTAACATTCCAGAGGCAGAGATCCACCTGGATCTCTGTAGTGGGTAGCCATTCCAGCTTTGACCTGGAAGTTCCAACCCCCATTCAGGCTTTGGTAATGGTCATGCCTACAAGGCAGGGCTGAGAGAGGACATTGAAGACCTGAGTTCTAGATGCCAGGGCTCTCTTGGTGCCCGGACCCTGGACACTGGAGGTAGACCTAGCAGAATTCTCCAGAGAACACCGCTGGACTGCGCCATGCCTTTGCCACACCCTGCAACCTAACTATCCATTCATTTGTAAGTTACCCCACAAAATAAACCTCCCTTTTAACTATGTGGAGTGGCCTTAATCATTTCACCAATAGATCTCTGTGAGTTCAAGGCCACACTGGAAACAGCTAGGCATGGTGACTCATGCCTTTAATCCCAGGAACTGATGGCAGAAAGCAGAAAGGTATTTAAGGTGTGAGGATGAGGAACTAGAGGCTGGTTAAGCATTCAGGCATTCAAGAAGCAGTTCAGCTGAGATTCATTTGGAGAAGGATGCAGAGCTTCCAGTCTGAGGAAACAGGATCAGCTGAGGAACTGGCGAGGTGAGGTAGCTGTGGCTTGTTCTGCCTCTCTTATCTTTTAGCGTTCACCTCAATACCTGGCTTCAGGTTTGATTTTATTAATAAGACCTGTTAAGATTCCTGCTACAATTGTCTATGGTTGAATTTATTTACTGAGAATGCTTCAAGTAGCAAAGCAGGTCTGAGACAGGCATACCATTGTGGAACAAAGTATATAGAACCTAAATAAGTTTCCTTTTATGTGTTTATCATATCCACAATATGTCAAACAGCCCGGTTAGGTGATTAATTGAGATTAATGGTCATTATAAACCACTTAGCTATTAAAATGTTCCTGGCCTTAACAAAAAGACAATTCAGCTCATACTAGTACAGTCTCTATAAAAGTAGATGGGAAATATTAAACACTGGCAACCAAGAGATATTTAAATAATCTGCTATTTTTAAAAGCTATATATATTTGGTCACATGTTTAGGGGGTGGTTTGAATTTGTGCTAGTAAGTACAAAAAATTTAACAGAATTCCTGCTGAGTTAAACAGTTTTGTAGATTTTAGACCATGAGCAACTCCTTCAAAAGTCCTTTCACTTGAATTATCACAGTTAGTATTAAAATTAAGGTGACTATGTGATGTTTATCTTAGAGCATATGTTTTTTTATGCAGTAAGTTTCAAGAATATGTGGGAAGCATTTAGGAGGAATATTTTACTTTAGACAGAAGCATAAGGTAAGATCCTTAAAATGATAGGACTATTATATCCTTTGTGTGTTTATAAACATTCTGGTATTCCTTTGAAGTTCATTCCTTTTTTTTTTTTTTTTTAAGTAGAGATGGTATATAGAACACATATAAAGGACTCCTGAGGATGAGCTTTTATTCAACATTTTTTTTTTCTCCAACAATTATTGTTATTAGCTAAACTTTTTCTTCCAAACTTTGTTTGGTTATTTAAATAAGGTTGACTTTTCTAGGTTTAAGCATCAGCTTGGAGTGTAAAAACTCATACCCCTGTGTTTCCTCTTCTCTGTGTGGCACCACAGACCCTTCCTCAGCTTTTAGTGTTTTTGGTGGTAAACAGAAGATTAAGCTATGTGCTAGATTACGTCAATACTAAACATGGGGAGAAGGACTATGGCTCTTTTCCAGGTGGTAAATTGAAGCATCTCTCTCACTGTTACTTCAAACAATCCCTGATGTTTTTATCGACTCCCTCACTGTCTCAAACACAGTCCAGAGTCCAGTCAATACCTGTCAGTCCGTGGGAGCCATGAGCCCCACTGCTGCTGTCACTCATCCTTATCTGGTTACAAATGGACTCCTTGGGAGCCTGTCTCTTGAGAGCAGACCCAGGACCTCAACCTTTTAGACATAGTTTAACCCAACAGTAGCAGTTTAGAATCTCTTCGCCTGGAATCCTTCATAGCCTCCATCACTTCTTTATTTAATGTTTATACTTGCTTATTCACAGTGTACTGGAAAACAACTACAGTTTTGCAGATTTAAATATTGGCCCATGTTTTCTAAAAACTCACTGGGAATAGCTCATGTTAGATCACACTCTGCTCTTTGCCTAAGGCCCCGAGTTCAAACCCCAATGCTCAATATGCTAAATCAAACACATACACACATAGTCACAGTTCATTTTCTGTCCCCAAACTTGGGGACTGAACATGGCATTATACACTGCTAATTTATACCCCAGTCCCTTTATTTAAATTATTTACATATTTTACTTTTGAAAGCATTCATGCTACTTGCCTAAGCTAGCTTCAATATGCTGTCCCATTCTTTTTAATGACATTTGTTATTATCCTGTGAGTTACAGATTTCATGTGTGACTTTCATAATTAGCTATACTGCTGATCCTAATATTTCCTGATGAATAATACTTAATATTGTCCTTATCTATTTCAGTCTTTTTAAAATATAAATTTTATCAAATAATCATGCACCTACTGGCATTGTTTCATAAACTATGTGAAAAAATAAAATATACTTGCATGGAAATGTAGAAAATAATTGGAAAGGACACATGTGCTTAAGCCTTCTACTTAACGCTTTTCTTTTTTCCATTCCACAGGCTTACTTAGTAAACTTTCCCACAGCATTTCAGCCCCCTGAGAGGTGAAGAGCCATTATCAAGTGACCAGGAGGCTTGGAACTTATGTTAAGGACATAGACAAACTATATCTGAAGGCAAGTACACAGGTGATGACTAAATATTAAAGCTCCTTGGGTTTTGATTATGCAAGATGTCATAAAAGAGCTTTTTATTTTCAATGTTTTAAGTAAAACACTGAGGATAGGAACCATAAGGATAACTAATTTAGAAATAAAAGAACACACACAGTTAGTAGGTTCATATGTATGCTAGTATGCTAATACATATGTAAGATATATTAATTATATCAAAGTGAATTATTTTGAATACATTGGCAGATATCCAACTTGTCTGCCTTCATATCAGGAGTCCATAGCCTTGCCTTAGTATGGTATCAAAGCAAAAGTAAATAGAGAGACTAGTGTCTCATCCATTTCAAACTCACACTTGACATTGTGAAAATAGAATTCTTAATTGTAACAGGGGTTACTTTTTCTAAGATATTGAGGGAACGCACTAAGTAAAATGGAAAAAGCTATGCCTCAGAGAGTCTAATCATAAGGGAACATGGGTTTTATATATATGAATATGAAATACATAGTTATACGTAATTGTTTACATGATGAAGAGGGTAAAAATATTTTAAAATATTAAATGGAAAATATAAAATGATATCATTTTAGATGCTATTTTTTTATTCTGTTATTTTGAGGGATTTCACTAGTCTATTGATTAATTGGTAGTTCTGAATTCTACCATTACTTGTGGTGGTATTGTGTTCCACAAAATATTGTGTGTTCCCTGAAATAAACATATCTGGGGTCAGAGAACAGACAGCCACTAGAACAAAGCCAAAAATGGTGGCTAGAAAATGGGAAGAGTAAGCTATAGCAGAAGTTGGGCGGTGGTGGTGCACACCTTTAATCCCAGCACGTGGGAGACAGAGCTAGCCAGATCTCTGAGTTCAAGGCCACTTTAGAAACAGCCAAGCATGGTGACCCACGCCTTTAATCCCAGGGAGTGAGGGCAGAAAGAAAAAGGTATATAAGGCGTGAGGACCAGGAACTAAAGAGGAAAAAGCATGTAGTTAGTTAAGCTTTGGAGCAACACAGTTCAGCTGAGATTCATGTAGAGGAGGACTCAGAAGCTTCCAGCCTGAGGAAATAGGATCACCTGAGGAACTAGCAAGGTGAGATAGCTGTGGCTTGTTCTCCTTCTCTGATCTTCCAGCATTCACCCCAATAACTGGCCTCGGGTTTGAGTTTTATTAATAAGACCTTTTAAGATTCCTACTATAATTACTATGTTTTGGAGTAAATGTATATTGGAGATTCATTTATTTTTAGTATTATATTTATTGAATGATAATGTGAATTTGTATGTATATATAGGCATTGGTCTAGAATAAATAATTATTTCAGTGTGTATGTTCAATAATATACAGTTTATGGTTATTTGGTAATTTGACCAAATGTTCAAATGTGTTTGTTAGGATGGAGTAAGGAACAATAATTTTCTGTTTTGAGGAAGAAAAACATTATGGGATTCAGAGGAGAGATATCTGAAAAGTACAGTTTGAAAGGAAGAAGAGAGTAGAAGGTTAGTCTTAGGTATGAATAACAAAACAGAATCAAAAGAAAGTAAGGAAAAGGAATTTGAAAAAAATTGAGTAAACGGGAAAACCAAATAATTTCACCAAGGAAAACCAAATAATCTCACCAAAGAAATCCATGTTAAAGCCATAATCTAGGTATGAAATATGAATATTCCATAGAAATACGAATGATTGAGTGGAGATAAATTAATAAATAATCAGAAACCGGGCTGGAGAGATGGCTCAGAGGGTAAGAGCACCAACTGCTTTTCCAGAGGTCCCGAGTTCAATTCCTAGCAACCACATGGTTGCTCACAACCATCTGTAATGAGATCTGGCGCCCTCTTCTGTATACATAATAAACAAATAAATCTTAAAAAAAAATAAACAGGAAACATGGCAAGTGGTGTATAAAGGCCAACTAAAATGTATTATGTTAAATGTTTTTAATAGTAAAAATATTTTATGAAGGCTCTTTTTCTTATGTGAGTATAACTTGTATCTCCTAAATATATATATTATACTCTGCTTGGGGCAATGTTAATTAAAACCTAAGGTATTCATTTAAAATTCCTGACTGGCGGTATTTTTTTAATCCAACAAAACTAGGGGAATGGGGTATCTATAACCCAGTTAACATCTTGGTTAAGAGGTGTTATTACTTCCCCAACTTCCCAGTCTAGGAAAACTAATCTGGGAATAGAATTACACTCAGGGGGAGAAAGACAGTGGAGAGGAGCAGAAGGGCTTGCAAAGTGACTCCCAGTCTTAGGGTTCTGCTGCATTTTCATCCTTTCTGGTATTTTTGAGAAGATAATTGAAGAAGCATTTAGAGAGTCCAGGAGTCATCAAACGTTTACCTTCTAGGGAGCCTAACATACCGCGTGTGGTAATGCTAAGGCAGAATGTGCCAGATGGTAGGTGTTTGGAGTCAAGAGCAATTTCCCTGATGGTTAATTCTAAGAAAACAAAGGTTGCAGTTTCTAACCTCAAGGGACGAGTAGAAGATAATATTGCCTCTTCATAATTACTGGGCCTCTCAATACTTTTAGCTATAATATCTTCAGAAACAAGATATCCATTTCTAACATATTAGATTTAATCTTCAGAAACAAGATGATTGATTTTTTAAAAAATACTTTAAAATATGAAAAATTAGAATTTATATAACATGCACATGCAGTCTATGAAAAATGACACTGTCAGCTTATTTTATATCTGACAAAATTATGGGGCATAAAAGGTGAAGTAAGTTTCACAAGACTACTCACATGATTTTTAAGTAGTTAAGTGAAAGTTACCACATGGACTTCTAAGATTTGGAAAGTGGAAGTCTGCATTTATTATAAATGAACTGACAAATGCATAGGAACGACTACTATACCATTGAGAGCACTTCCTGTTTTTTGAAACTATATACTTGACAGATCCTTCACTTGAGAAAGAATAATGACACAGGAAATTTTGAAGAAATATAAGGGCTTTCCTAAGTTTAAAAAATTAAATCCACAAAGCTCTGAAAAACAAATATTTGATATCCAATCCTTACTTTTTAATGACAAATTCTGAGCCTGGAGGCATAAATATACATAAAGTGTGTGACTTCTCTATCCACTCTGAAAATCCATCCACACCTTTGTAATAAGTAATTTTTCTTTCTTTAAAATTGTTCTTGCCTTCCAAAATCTTCCAGTGTGATATCTGATGCCTTCTGAACTACAGGAGGCTGTTTCTCATGATTGATTCTGCCTTGTTGATTTACCTTGTATATCTACCTAACATCTCCACTCCATTTAGAGTTCATTGAATGCAAGCATTCTTCTGATTAATGCCTAATTTATTATTTGCCTTGCAAATGTTTATCTTCTGGGAAACAGGATAAATACTTCAGTCTTGACAAGAAGGAGGGTCACTATTCCAGGCCTGATGCAATGGTCAGTTGATGGCATCCCAGAGGACCTGGCCATGCTTTGGGTTTCTGAGACAACCTTCTGGAAATTTAAGTATCTATTTTTAATGAGTTAAATGGAAAATCAATTAATCCTTGGCTTATGGGAGGAAATTAATGATAACTTTTGGATGGGCACCCTAGAATCTGAATTAGAAATCCCTTCATGGGCTATCACTTGAGAGTATTGGGTCCTATTTATTTAAAATAAAAAAAAATATATCAAAATCATTAGATGTATAAATTAGGATAGATATTACCACTATTAGAAATGTTTAAATAATAGTTGTTCTTATAAACTCTTGAAACATTACCCCAAAAAAGCCAAAATGGACAACTTTGAATATGACATTGATTTTTCTCTAAACAGTAGTGCAATATTTAACTTTTCATACCACTACTCATACTTAGTAATGTTTGGCAAGTTTTAATAGTTATATACTTCTTTTTAAATTGTGTGAATTGGATTTAAAAATTATTTCTACCCAAGTGGGGGGGCATGTAAATTGCATGGTGTGACATGCAGAGCACACAGAGAAAGATGGCCATCCATCCATTATTACTTTAATCTCTAGAGTACTCAAAGTTCCAGAAGTAAATCATCTTAAGGAAATGAATATCAGTTTAGGCAATGCTTCTAATCAGTACTACTTCTCAGGTAGTTGACAACTTTGTGACTTTGCTTTTTTCCCAAGCATATGCATAACTACTATCATCTTGATGTTCTGAAAGTCTTGTTGGGGAGAGGCTATTTTTTCCTACAAAATTCAAATGTTGAAGTCTGACTATACAAACGTATCCTTGTTGTGGATTTTAGCAAATAGTGAAGTTCCAGTAGGATGTAATGCTACAAAGACTCTGCTGGATGGGAAGAATGAATGAAACTACATCCCATTTGTTAATGAACACAAAGAATAGTTTCTTGCAAAGAAAGAAGATGCTGCTACCTGGCCATTCTGGTGTTGTAGGGTGGTCTAACTCATTCAGCTGTGAGTTTGCCTGCATATCAACTTAGTCATTGGAAGTCCTCGCACTTTATACTTCAATTTATTTGACATTATTAAGCATTGGAGTAGAAAGAAATGGCTAGCACGGGACAGAAAGAAGCTTCCTAGAAAGCCGGATATATACACAGAGGACACTACCTGCCTACACAAAGCCAACTGCAGAATTTCAATGTTCCGTTTTGAGTAGTTCTCTTGTTATTTATGCATTGCACATAAGCCAGTAATATGAGCCCAGGAGGAAAACTCATGGAAGTTAACTCAAGAAGAAGCATAGCACACATAACCATTCTGTCCATCCAAAGCATCTACTTTCGAACCCAATATCATTTCAGAAATCTTTTTCTCTTTTTTTTTTTTAAAGAAAGGGAAGAGAATTAAAACAGTTGTTATGATACTAACTAGGAGGGAAAAATGATTTCAACAATTAAGGCTGCCTCCCAACATTCCAAGTTAATTTTCTAAGCAGGATGAAACAGGCCCGAGGTCCCTCGGTGGGAAAGGCATTGCACTGTGGTCCTGCATTCAGTCATCATATATGTAACCAGTCCTGACAACTCCTGATTATATCTTTTTTCAGGACTGCCTTCCTCTTGTTTTGTTTGCCAGTTGTATCCTCTAGTGTATATGCCAATGCAGTCAATGTCCCTTTCTGGTCCTTGTCACTGGGCTGTCTGTCAGAGATGAGGAGAAAAGGGGGACAGCCTTGACATCCTACCAATCATCCCTCTGGAAAATTGATATTGTCCTCCCCAGTAAACAACAACTCAAGCATCGACCAGGCTCACTGGCACATCCCTGAACAATCAGCTTCCATTAAAGGCAGAAGCCACACATTTATCCCACCACAGTGCAATCAATAGGAAACTGACTTTTTTTCTGTCCCTTTTAAGGACCCTCTGCTTGTATTTTGCACTTAATACCTCCAATTATAAACACATTGTGGTTTTAATTTGCTTCAAAATGATTCAAATTAAGATTGTAAAAACACCAATTTAGGAAAAGAAAGTAATGTCCAATATATGTTCGTTATCTAATTTTAATGCCATTAATATGCAAACATCAGCAATATATGCTTCTGTGGAAGTTGATTAGTGACTGGCTAACTTTCCCTAAGCCCTTTTCATGACTCTTCTCCAAAAGTGGAAAGATTCTATAAAGTTACTTATATAGCATGCATAGTACAAAACCAAGTTGGAAAATGCTATTTTTGAGTCACGTAAGTTTTGCAAAGTTGGGACTGCCTTATTACTAAAGGAATATATTCAATGCAAATACTAGCCAAGAGTTACTGACTTAGGCAAGGCTTACAGTTTTATGATGTCTAAGACATATGCCCTTAACTCACTAATTTTTGAGACACTTAATTCATCAACCATGAAACACGACATTGTATCAACAATTATAAACATATTAGATTTGATTTTAAAAACATACTCATGGTCTTCAACCTCCTATACCTTATTTGATATATGTCATTAAATTTCTAGTCAGTGATTACCTGGGAATGCAAATTTGGAAGGCATAACTATCCCAGAATGGCAGCGATTGAATCATATAGACAGCCACCCTGATAATTCCAGCTAGACAGAATATGAGAGTGGATAAATAGGAAAGAGGGCTCAGCTATGGTGACAGAGAATGTGCACTCTTTAAAAGGTGACAGGTGTCAGGTCTAGGGGGAAGGCCGTGGCTAAAGGTCCATGCCAGAGCACTTACTGGCTGATTTATGAAGCCTCCCTGGTGTCAGGAGGAGTCTGATGTGAGTTCTTTTCATGGACCAGAGCAAGGTACAAAGAAAGGAAGCAGTCAAGGGAAGCCCATCACTGTCAGATCCAATCCCACCCCCTGAGACCCTGGGAGGACTACAGTGGGAAAGCTCTTGCTCAACTCTTGTCCCCTCGTGGGAAACTCTGTCTGTTTCCATTGTGATTCCCACCTTTTGGAATACTTTTAACTCATGAACTACCTTTTTGGAATGACCTTTATCTTTAGAAAAAGTAAAAATAAAAAAAAAAGATGAACATCAAGGCAGTCGTAATTTCAGCAGCTATCTACTATAGAACACTAAATCACTTCCAGAAAAGGTTCTACTGAAATGGCAAAGGTAAGTAGCTGCATTTACAGGTAGGGGAGCAATTTTTAATTTACACGCAGAAAATTATTTCCACTTACAAGGGCAAGGTGATTTTCAGAAACAATATGCACAAAATTCCCACAGTATAAGCTTTTGTTCTGCTTGGCATATGATAGTTTTATTAAAATATGGGAATGTTATTTAGGCATATAAATTAACATCTCCTACCCAAGAAGGATGATTTACAAACAACTGCCAAGTTAAGAGTTGTGATTGCTTTTTTAAATTTTATTTTAATTTATAGACTCTTCCTAGTAAAGTAAATGAAATGTATTTATGAAAGCTTGAAAAACTAAAAGACAAATACTGAAACAAAGAGCTATTTTAGACAATGAAAGCTAAAATGTACCCAACTACCGAACTAAAGTTCTAAAATTAATAGAATATTAAATAACTATTTTACCTATAACATAGGCTAAGGACATCTTCATAACCTCACTTAGGAAATAAAGAAATATAGATATTTATTCTGTGTATATTCTGCTTATTCATACATTGTTAGAAGCTGAAGTCTATGTGCACTATCAGAGCATTATAAAAATAGAAGGAGAAAACCTTTTCTGGACTCAGTCTTCTTTGAGTACTAGATACGAAATGGCTCCTGTCCCTTAGTCCCCACTGACACATAGGGACAAAGATAACCTTTGCTCAAAAATACCATTTTCTAAACCTGAGAGGAATATTCCCAGAGACCAGACAAAGTAAAGCCAAGCCCACTGAGTTGCTTAACTTCAATACCACATCCATTGTGCCCAATGGGGACTCAAGTTTTTCAAAATGACATGGGAAGGAAGTGCGCAAAGCAGACGGCAGAAAGAGCCTTCCGTGCTGATGTTAGATAGGCTTGCTCATTTGATCATTAAGAAGAAAATCCCCAGATGAACCTCATTTTGTGGTTTATGTTAACATACTTACTAGACCTGCTAGCAGTTAAAACTGCAGGTTTTTTGTTTTTGTTTTTTGAGACAGGGTTTCTCTGTGTAGCTTTGGTGCCTGTCCTGGAGCTCACTCTATAGACCAGGCTGGCCTTGAGCTCTGCCTCCCGAGTGCTGGGATTAAAGACATTTACCACCACCACCTGGCTACTACTGTAGTAGGTTTTTTTGTTTTGTTTTGTTTTGTTTTGTTTTTTAAACACTATAAACATCTAACATTCTATTGAGAGGGCTAGCAAGTAAAAGTCCATATAATGTTATCTGCATTTCTGTCATTCCAATGCCGTCCACTTGGAATTAGCTAACTAATTGGAGGCTCTTCACAAGAGGGACTATTTCTCTTGTTCCCAGAATTCCTTAGTTGCCTAAAGATTTTTTTATTGAGGGTTAGGCCCCATGAGATTTTTTTTCTCCTTTGTTAGCCTGTCTTTTGGTGTTACCCTTGTTCAGGTCACTTTTTTGGGTAGCTACATTTCCCCAGATACTTTTAAAGCTATGTATTGGTCAATATAATTAAGTAGATCTCCATATGGAGGTCTGGCAGCATCATAATCTAATCAGAGAGTGGCACTCCTTTAATGGTACACACTCATAAAGTGCTCATTTGCAGCAGAATTTCCCAAGACCAAGGCTGTCATCAAAATTAAGACTTTTTTTGCTCATGCTATCCTGCCTTCACCATCATGTATCTGGAGGCCATTGGAAGGTTCAATGAAGTTCCTGCAGGAATGCTAACCCATTCAAGGGTTTACTGTATGCTCTTCTTTATTAAATGGACATGATACATTAATGAGGATGTTTGAAATCCACCTTGTGAGCAGTAAATTAACATATAACAACTCACTTTTCAAGGCGTTGCATTAATTTCATTAACCTTTCTCAATTGACTCACAGATCTCAGTTCTCTGATCAAGCTGAAAACAAGTTCCGTATTTGCATGCTCAGATTTCTGCTGTGCAAATTTCACATAATGTGTACACTGGATGAAGCAGAGACACACCACACCAACATACTTGAACGACAATGTAGAAATACTATTGTGTATTCTAATTATTTGTTATCCAGGGGGATAGCATAAATACTTGACAGAGGTGTTAGACAAGAAACACAGACTTCTACAGCACATTATAAATATTTGTGTTTTGTCATTGGAGAATTCTTGATCTAATCTGGAAGAAATGTTTTCTATTTCTTTCTAACACTGCAATATAGTGAAGGTCTATGCTGTGTATTAACATTTCAATCTTTCTGAACAGCATAACATATAGTGATTTGTGCAATGAAACACATACAAAAAATTAATATGCAGAGAATATGGCCACTTTAGTCTTCCCTCCTTAAGCTTGGAGTTTAAGGGAAGGAGAAAAAAATTCTCAAATACGTGTAAAAGACACAACCAAGAATGTCTAATTTCTTTGAAGTACTAAGCCAGCTTTTCAGAGTATGGTTCATAGTTTGAAAGTTTAAAATAGGTAAGCTGCATACAGCTTTAGCCATATTGCTTCTATAGATAATGTTGTGAAATTCTTCAGAAATCATACTTCACACATATAAGATTATACCATTATCTGTTCCTCTGAACATGATGAAATATTGCTATGATTTTTGTTGTTGTTTTATGGTAGAAATACTAACTGGAAATAGAGTAGTATGGTAAAATATCAAACATTAATATAATATAATATAATATAATATAATATAATATAATATAACAATACTTTAGCGATGCAAATTGCTTCATTCATTTTATTTCAAATGTAAGGTTTTAATGTATAAAGAAGCTATCTTGATTTTTTTCTCTTGCTGAGAACCGAGACTATGTCTAGGCAATTTATAAAAGAAAGAATATAATTGGTGGCTTGCATATAGTTTCAGAGAGAGGGTTAGAGGCACGCCCCTCATGGCAGGGAGCATGGTAGCAGGCAGTCATTGTATTGGACCAGTAGCTGAAAAATTCTCTCCTACACTCAAGTTGGAGGCACAGAAAGAGACTGGGCCAGGTGTGGGCTTTTGAAACATCAGAGCCCCACTGTGACACACCTCCTTCAATAAGATCACACCTCCTAATTTGTCCCAAAACACTTTCACCAACTAGAACACAGACATCCAAATATATTACCCAACAGGGATCATCCTCATTCAAACTACCACAGAAGCCAACCAATCTGCCTGTGTGCATGTATTTTGTTATAAAATTAGAATGAGGTTAAGCTATTCTCTACCTAATCTGGACCCATTATTTGACAATATAATGAGGAGAGGATAAATAAAACTGTGATACTACAATTATTGTTCTCGATTTATAATTGTTTATGCCAGTCTTTATTATTCATAAGGCATTCACATACAAAACAGTGAAACTAAACAATGTAAAATCTTCCCTGTTACAAGACCAAAGAATTATAGTCTTTCTTTTTTTCAAATTAAAGATACAGAAAGAAAAGTGAAGATAAACGGGAACTGAGACATGGGAAAAGTAAAAGTCATGTACAATGCAGAATTGAATATCCTGCCAAAAATACATTATAGATGAACCAGCAGTGAACAACACTTGATGCCAAGCCTGAGAACATGTGTTCAATCCCCAGGGCCCACATAGGAAAGAATCAATGCCCTCATATTGTCCTCTGACCTCCACACTCCCACTAAGGCATGTGTGCACACTTACACACACACAAACACACACACACATGCACACACAAACATTCACATACAAGTAAATAAATGCTAAATGTATTCTAAAATATGTTGGACACACTTGGAAAAATTTAGGGATCTTTGCATATGGATCATAAATTATACGGAATTGACAGGAAACTTCTTTATTATTGTTATTTTTTTAGATTTATTTATTTATTATGTATAGCATTCTATCTGGAAGCATGCCCACACACCAGAGGAAGGCACCAGATCTCATTTTAGATTATTGTAAGCCACTATGTGGTTGCTGGGAATTGAACTCAGGACCTTTGGAAGAACAGCTAGTGCTCTTAACCTCTGAGCCATCTCTCCAGCCCCAACAGGAAATTTCTTAAGTGTGAAAATTTATACTAAGTGTATAGAAGAAGGCTCGCAGTCTTAGGAGACAAAAGGTAGACTACTATGAGAAAATTGTCAACATCTACAAATAACACTCAGCTGGCAGATACAAATATATACAAAGGAATACATAAAGATATTTCAACCAAGAAATAACAAGTCAATCTACCATATGGGTGTATATAAATATTACACTACTCTCCGGACACTTGTGTGTGTTTTCAGTTTGTCAAAGCAGAAGAAGTACAGGAAACAGAAGGGTCCATGTCCATGGGGTTGAAGAGAGGCAGATGTTAAGTTGGAACACAGGCACTGAAGCATTGAAAGACCTCTACAGTAGGTATCATGGTGAATTCCATGGAATACCTCTTCCTGTTCAGTACACAAAAATAAAACATAATCCAGCTAGATATCTATAATTTTCATTTCTACATGAGTCCACTAAAAATGATAAAAACAGGGACTTGGGCTGTAGCTCAGTGGTATAATATTTTTGATCAGATACATACCCCTCAGAGTATTCAGAGTATTGCAACACATACATGTGTGTGTGTGTGTGTGTGTGTGTGTGTGTGTGTGTCTGTCTGTCTGTCTGTCTGTCTGTATGCATGTGTGAAACAATGTGAAAATTTGTAAGTATGTTGTAAGATCATCACAAATATTTTAAAAATTCTCCAAGCCCAGTCAAATTCTATAGGTATGAAACGTTCAGGTGTAGAATACTCTAAGTAAAAAACAATATTAAAAAGAACTCTTTTATACTTTATTTTCTACAAGTGGCTCTTTTGTTATACATATGCCATACATTTTTTAGTAAAGTTCATCTTACTAAAAGTATGTAATAAAAATAATTTTGAAGTAATTGTATATTCATTTGAAGTTATATAAAAGTAGCACAGACGGTTGACAAGACCTCTTAGTGAGAATGTTGGTTAGTATTTTTTTTTTTTTTGTCAATTATTGAGAAAAGGCCTCCATCAGATTCCCTATAGGCAAGTCTATGGGGACATTTTCTTGAATGCTAGTTGAGAGAGGACTCCCAAAGCCTCTATGGGCCATGCCATCCCTTGGAAGGATGTCCTAGGTAGTGTAAGAAAGCTATGTGGAACAAGCCAATAAGTCACATTGCTTTGAGGTTTCTGATTTCAGCTTCTGTTTGCAGGTTTCTGCCTTGCTTGAATTCCCACATTGGCATCCCACAGTGATGGACTATGCCTGGGTCATAGAAACTTACTTATCCCCTTTCCTCCTCAAGTTGCTTTTGGCCATGGTGTTTTATCACAGAAATAGGAAGCAAACTAGGGCAGGAGGCAAAGGTGCTTTTCACCAAACCCAGTGACCCCAGTCCAGCACCAAGAACTCACGTGATGGAAAGATAGCACCAACTCTGGAAAGTTGTTGTAACCCCCACATAATCACAATGGTGCACATGTGTGTACACAACTCGCACAAAATAAATAGACAAATATAAAAATACTTTAAAATGATGTACAGGCACTAATTACATCAATGGGAATGTCTCAGTAAATCAGTACACTATCACATTCAGAATACCACAACATAGTACTTAATCTATATGCTTGATTGGGTCCTTTTGTCCTACTCTGTGACACAGTGGAAAATGATGAAAAATCTAGTTGATACGCACATGTTGCAGCTTGCAAACAATATTCTATACACGTTAATATAGTTATTGTGTCCATGTGTGTAGATCAGTCGTTCCACGCTGCAAGAGTTCTGCAACACTATACAAGCAGTAGTAGATAGAGTCAATACTGTGTGTGTGAAAAAAAAAATGGCAGGATTGATTCTTAACTTTCTCCACAAAAATATGATGAATATTTAAGAAGAAATTTATGTCTGAGCTGGATTCAAGTATGAAAATTAATCAAAACATGAAAATATAATCCACAAGGTATGCGATAAAAATGATTTTAAAAAGTCACTCAGAATTTTGCTAGAAATGAGTTTATAGTGCTGATTACTGCTGTAGATTTTTTTTATATAACTATAAGATATTTAGTCAAGTGGTTATAAATCATGTATAATCAACACACTTTTCCTTAAGAGCCTAGTCAGTAAGTACCTGAATTGTGTGTATCAGGTGTAACATGGGAAAAAAAAGAGCTGCCAACCTTCTTGTGAAAACAGACATTAATCAAATAAACACATGCAGATAATTTCAAATTATAACAAATAGTGCAATGTGAAATTGCAGGGTGCTTTAAAATAAACACAGGAGAATCTTTAAAAGATGCTAACAATTGTAGCTGACCCTGTGATTAAGTCATTTCAAAATACATAGCATTGTACCTGAATGCCTAGAACACAATGTTTGCCATTAGATTAATCAATATCTGTAAGTTAAGAGTTGAATGATGGACTGGACTACTAATAGAATCATTTAAGACTCTGCCTAACATGAACAATTAAACACTTACCAGGTTATCTTATTTAAAATAGCATTCATAAGAATCTCTACATAGATTCTTTATTGCTATAACATGTTCAGAGGGTAAGGAAAATACATGAAATTATATACAATTTAAAAGTTAGTCGAAATCAATGATGTTTGTAAATTAAGTATTATATAGGATTCACAAAAGAAAAATATGTAACATCAACTTTTCTGCATCTCCCAAAGAGAGAATCCTTACTGTGAGGTAGCAGGATTCTAAATGTGCCTCCAAACACTAGTGCCAAGGTCCTTGACCTATTTTTATTACTTTAAGACATTATCAGGGAGAATGGACATACATATAATCCATGAAGAATAAGCAATTTTATTCATTTAGGAAGACAATGGTAGATTATCTTCGCTGGATCAGTGTGGTGGGTATTGTGTTCCCTGAAATATTGTGTGTTCCCCGAAATAAACATATCTGGGGTCAGAGAACAGACAGCCACTAGAACAGAGCCAAAAATGGTGGCTAGAAAATGGGAAGAGTAAGCTATAGCAGAAGTTGGGCGGTGGTGGTACACGCCTTTAATCCCAGCACTTGGGAGATAGAGCTAGCTGGATCTCTGAGTTCAAGGCCACTTTAGAAACAGCTAAGCATGGTAACTCACCCCTTTAATCCCAAGGAGTGTGGGCAGAAAGAGAAAAGTATATAAGGTGTGGGGACAAGGAACTAGAGGGAAAAGCACGTAGTTAGTTAAGCTTTGGAGCAACATAGTCCACTTGAGAGCCATTGGGATGAGGACTCAGAAGCTTCCAGCCTGAGGAAACAGGATCACCTGAGGAACTAGCAAGGTGAGATAGCTGTGGCTTGTTCTCCTTCTCTGATCTTCCAGCATTCACCCCAATAACTGGCCTCAGGTTTGAGTTTCATTAATAAGAACTCTTTAAGATTCCTACTACAGATCAGTTCTAAGAGAACAAGGAAAAGGGCTGACAAAGTCAGGTGTATACCATATAGTTTCCATTAACCAAGTTTAGGAAGATTCTGAATTTGGCATCTTTAATATTTATCAGATTTTGCTCACAGAAACAGTTGTCCACTTGTTTGAAAGCTATATTAATTAAACAAAAAAGTCAATATTAATTGTCTTCCAATCACTATTGGGGAATATTATTTTAAAATGTATTACTTTTGTTTATGTTACATTTGTTTAACTCTGTGAAGCTGTGTTACTGTGCCTGTCTAAAACACCTGATGGTTTAATAAAGACCTGAATGGCCAATAGTGAGGCAGGAGAGAGAAATAGGCAGGGCTGACAGGCAGAGAAAGAAATAAAAGACGAAATTTGGGAGGAGAAAAAGTAACCAGAGAAGGAGGAGGACTCCAGGGCCTAGCCACCCAGCTACACAGCAAACCATGGAGTAAGAAACAAGGAAAGATATACGGAAATAGAGAAAGATAAAAGCCCAGAGACAAAAGATAGATGCAATAATTTAAGTTGAGGAAAGCTGGCTAGAAACAAGTCAAGATAAGGCAGGGCATTTATAATTAAGAATAGGCTTCTGTGTGTGATTTATTTGAGAGCTGGGTGGCAGGGTGCCCCCAAAGAGAAAAAACACATAACAAGAAAGCACAATATTTTCATGTTTATTCTTGAATGGGCAATATCTAAATATGCCTTACCAATACTGGTTAAGGCAAAGTTATTAATGTCAATCTTCCAATCAATTATAAATTAATTGAATTCAAGTACATTGCAATTACAGTCCATATCCTAATTTTTAGCAAGGAGATGACATCTATGCTTAGTTGTTTCACTTTTTCTTTTCAACCTTCATGTTACACACAACATGTTTTAATGCCATGCCTGTATCTTGCATAGATTCTGCTTGAAGAATGGATACAGGAAACACTTAATAATATGGTAAATTATCATAGTAAAATGTATTCTATGACTGACTAGCCCCATACTGCTCTATATGCAAATAAAGTATCACATAAATGATACTGAGGCTACATTTTATGCAAGATAGCACTTTGTATAACCAATGCAAAAAATCCAAATACATAATTATTATTGTGTTCATAATATTTTCTTTCTCAACACATAAACAAACAACTGAATCCCTATGGGACTGAGTACCTTGAGTGGTCATACCCCATTAGATTCATCTTTCTGGGAAGGGGAGGCTATGAAGCTTACTGTAAGGGAGGGTTGTAATTATCAACTCCTGCCAACCTACTGGAGTATTCCTTTAATCTATTTTTATAACCAGTTAACCATTCAGCCATAAAGGATGCTTTAATAACACTTTACATATTTTAATTCCATAGAAAATTGAGAAAAATATCATAGTAGTAGATTCTTTTTCAGGAGAGCAACCTTAAAGTATGCAGTTTTAAATCAGCCCACAATTTCACACTCAAGTTGTAGTTTTTAGCTTAAAATGACAGTGTCCATATTTCTCTAGGTCAACATAAACTGTAGCTGCTGTATAATTACATGCTAAGAATGCAGAATTTATGTGATCATGATCTACCTTGAAGTAGCAATACTAAAACAGGAACTCAGGTATGAGGGTCTATACCAAATGTCAGCAACTATTCACATGCACACTACATAGTAGATCATTTAGATATTCTGAATAGTTTCATTTTTTTTTTTTTTAGGGGGATTGAGATAGGGTGTCTCTGTATAGTTTTGGTACCTGTCCTGGATCTCACTCTGTAGCCCAGGCTGGCCTTGAGCTCACAGAGATCTGCCTGGCTCTGTCTCCCAAGTGCTGGGATTAAAGGCATGCACCACCACTGTCATCATATTTATTGAACTACAGTTCACACATGTGCCACATATAGTTTCATACTATGAAATAATTCAGGTAGAGAAAGGACTTCTTATTTGTTCATGTCAACAACTCTAGCTGGGGAGCAAAAAATAATAAATGAGTACAGTTTAGCAGGAAAATTCGTAAGTAGTTCATGAAGACAATGAGAATAACTCAAAAGAATATAAACAGAATTGCATGAATACACTTCTAGAAAAAGTTCTCCAATATTGGTAAGAAAAATTGTGCTACAAGATTAATGGAGAAATTTTTTCTTACAAATAAGTGTTAAAAATCTTTGAATTGTTTGTCTATATAGTAAGTGCATACAATGGTACTATATACAAAGCACTTTTCCTATTTTGGAAATAAATAAATTTTATACTAAGTGTAATTGAAAACTACCTTATTTTGTAGACTCTTTCTAATACTACAGGGATAATATTCATCAAAAGAAGTATAGTTCACATTCCGTATGATGAATCTATATATCTGTTATGTCTTATATAAGCGTACATAATTCCCTTCATATCCTTTTCTTCTTTCAAATGAATGCTTTGTTTTTACATCTGACTCCCAGACTTAAAACCACATAAAAGGAGGATCATTTCAGCAAAGCCAAAAGCTTCTAAAATAAGTCAAATGGTTGACAATACAGTCTTTGCATATTTACTTACACTGTTGAAAAACCTTAAAATATAAGGGATGGTATTAAATAAGGGAATTTGAAATGTACCTCATTAATTCTCTCATTTTAATGCTGAGCCCACACAGGAATTCTTTGCAGTTGTAAAACATAATTTATTTAGCTTAAATGCATTTATCATTTTAATATGTTTACATGAGATATGCTGAATTTACAATCTAGTTACATTATCAACATTTGCTGATAGAATACTTAGAGAGATTATATATCTTTGGCGTGGGTTTTCCCCTTTGATTTGGGTAAGTAGACATAAATCTTGATTTATTTTCCAGACAGCATTGGGAAAAATCATCTGTTCCATCCCAAATGGGCTACCGGTGATTAAGGAAGGAAAAGTATTGGATACAAGTTCTAGTAATAATACATCTACCATAGTGAAAATCCACTGGGCAAAGCCCAAGTAAGGAGTGCTGCCAAGTACACATTAGGTAAACCAGGGAACCTGCGAAAACACCCCCTAGTGCTGGGAAATTCATTACCAAAATGTAGTAATCATCTTGCAGAAGTACCAGCAGATTGCACACATTACCTCCTGCAGATTGGAATGGGAATAACTAAAAGAAAAGAGGTAATGACGGTCGGGGGAAATTGAATTTTCATGGCACTTATCTTCTGTGTCATTCTATTTGCATGAGAACAATGTTAGCCACAGACATTATAGGACCCTAATGAGAACAGGAGCTTCTCCCAATAGGCAGGAGCCAGGATGGGTGTTGATGAAATCAATCTATCAATGAGATTTTAAAATGTGCAATAGCACCAGCCTTGCCCTGAGCGCGTGTGGGTGGGCTTTCCATCTAAGAAGAGAAGAAATTAAGAATGATGACTAGGGAGAGTTCAGAGCACACTCGCCTCTTTGTCAGCTGGCCCTTAATGATAACATACTACTGCTTTCCTTAAATAGCTTCATGTCTTATTCAGGGTAAATGGTCAAAATGTGGCATTTTAGAACCCATGATGGGTTTTTCTATTGACGCTGTCAGTGTGACCAGCCGCTAAAGGAAGAGGTGTATGTCACTTCCCATTCTCCTCAGTGATTCATCAGACTGTGGCAGTTCATGCATGCAGCATAGAAGTAGAGTAAATAACGGAGCAGCTCCATGCTGAACACTCACAGATTTTATTAAGCTGCCAATCACCCAGGGGCCTTTCCCCATGTCAGAAGACGAACACTTTGAGGGAGTCTCTTAGCTGATACTTTAGTTATCAGCTAATACCCGGTGCAACTATTTATTCTTGTACGAAAAACATCTCCTGAGTTGTAAAGCATAAAGGGGTATTTTATCCCCTGGCCTCACTCATTATGTTATTTGAAAACATCACAAAAGTTATTACTGGTGTATTTGATTTGTAAACCAATTTTGTTTTCTACAGAATTTAACTGTCTCCCACAGTATCCCCAATTACATGTATTAGCTAACCTCATGTGGTAAGTCATTTGTTTTACCTGAACTGAACTACACTAGTGGTTGAATGGGTATCTAAGTCAGAGCTATTTAGGAATAAGTAATTTATTTTAGAGAAAAATAAAAGGGCATATTCCGGGAAGGCTGCCTGGACTCCATGAATTCATTGAGAAAAGTTGTAACTACATTCAAGTAGCAACACCTTTCCCCAATATAGACACAGTTGTCACTGGGTTTTGGCTTGTGACCAGCGTAATATCAATTTAAATCCCCTTTGAAGTTTTCACTTTTGGTTTTGTTTATCCCTGAGGTCAGCCTGCTGGAGACTAGCACTTGAGTATAGCTTTAATGACTGTATTTAGGGACAGAGTGACTTGAACACAGTTAATTTTGTAAGAGCATTTTGAGTGTTGATTTTGTTTCTCCAAAGACTTTTATTTATTTATTTATTTTTATTTATTATCAAACAGCTGACTTTTTTGTAAGCCATATGCTAAAAGCAGGGGTAGCCAGGGTTGTATTTTAGCAACTGTATTATACAGAGTTATTTATTGCCTAGGTTCCACAGTTCTTATAAGAATGTTAATAAACATGTATGTTCTAAAAGTTAATATATAAATAGTAATCCTTTCCATTTAGGACAAAATAAAGCTATTCTCTAATATAGAAATATTGTGTGTTCCAAAATTTCATTTACTATTGGTTTTAAGAAACACAATAAATTTCCTTCCAGGAAATCAATCCATTCAAACTATAAGGAAGTGAAGCAAGGGCATCCAAATCAACTCAATGCTAGGAGGCTAAAAAAATAATAGGGAATTTAGAGATCCTTCATTTCTCCGGCTCCCATGGAGTTCAACAGACTTCCTTGTTATTTTATCCTTTCCACAGTGATCCAAACAAATGATGTAGATGGAGTTGCATTGCTTCCATACACAAGGTAAAGCAGTCTCCAAAGATACCCTTGCTCTAGATTTCTTTTCTTTGAAAGTCAACTTGGAATTAGACAACTATTAAACTGCTAATACATCTCTAAAGAATTCAAATAAAACTTGTACCACCTGACATTGAAGTTAAATACAGTTTATTATACTGGGAAAACATCAACAATTTTTCAGACATTTCTCTTTTGTAATTATATAGGATGATAATTTTGGACCCTATAAGTTCTTGGTTTTATGTTTAAAGAAAATGCAAAATTATTTGGTGACCCTATTTTGGTAGCTAAAATTAATGTAACAAGAAACAATAAGGAAGATGTTAGATAGATGCTACATCTTTTTGATTATTAGATGTATAACACTATGGGATTCCAAATTCAGTGTAAACTGGAACCTTTGAAGGGCCTTTTTACAACAACTGTACTAACTGTATTAGACTTTATCCCCAATTTTCTTATTGGAAGTTTGAGATGAGGTTCAAAAATTTGTATTTCTGGACCAGCAAGATGGCCCCAAAAGTGAAGATGCTCACCAACAAGCCTGACATCCACAGATACGTTTCTTTCCAACTCTCCCAAATAAATACACACATGTAATAAAGATTGTAATCCCTTGGTGACATTGATGCTGCTGCCATTAGAACCATGTTTTGTGAGCTATTGTTATATGAATGCAAAATTTAGAGAGGGAAAACTCTCAAGTTTGAGGGTTTTTTTTTCCTTTTTACTTCTAATGATTATTTAATAAGTAGTCCTTAACATCACTATAAACTTATAAGAGTACAGTGAAGCAATATCTTATTATTTTGCAAGTGGAAAATGCTTGTATTATCAAGTGGTAAACAAATTTACAAGACTCCAGAAGCAAAAGATGCACAAACTCAAGAAGTTCCTGAAATTTATAAGATTCACAGAGTATTAACAGTTGCTGGGTAGAACAGACACTTTGGTTGACATGTAGGGAGATCCATACATGCAGATTTTGTGAATTGCTATGTGTGATTTTCAGTGATGTAGATACATTTGAGTCATTCACTCTTCTGTAACTTTTTACCCATACTACAAATTTTTCTATATTAACCTCACTAGTTCACTAAATTGAGCTCTAATGAGATAATTTTGTTGGTCTAGGATGAGTAGAAGTTTGTTCATTTCAGGACAAGAAAAATTAGACAATAATTATTGGAGGTTTACAATGTTAAAAAGTTATAATACAATGACTTTCAACACATGGACATATTTTCTTACCACTGAATAACTCATAAAAGTTATAGTTGTCTGAAATGACTGTAGTTCTCCAATGCCATGAGTATATCACTACATTAAAAGCTTAATCATGCAGACATGCACTTAACTGAAATGTGTGGTTTATTTTAATTGGCATTTGACTTAAATTTAATTACTGAAATTATATAAAATGATATATTTGGAGATATCTACAATCTTAAACAACACATTGAAAGTGAAATCAAGTCAGACGGTATTTTTGACAAGTGTTTTAACATTTACAAGACTTCCTTTACCCCAAAACAGCAACTATCAATTTGCTTATCAAATGATACAGAAGGATACAGAATTTATGACAACATTAAAGACATGAATCACTGAGATATCCATTCCATACTGTTTATCTTATATATTTCAAGGTCAATATTACATCAAGTGTTTAAAGGAAGTGAGATGCCAATTCTTCACAAAACCTTCCAAAACCCCAAAGAAACATTTCTTAAAGTACTTAACAAACCAATATTTCTGTGAAACACAAGCTAAACAAGGCCATCACAAGTAAGTAATAACTATAAATCTATATTCCTCATGAATATAAATGTGAAAATACTCAGTAAAATTCTAACAAATTGTATTAGGGAGCATATCTGAAGAATTATAATTCTATTCTACACCATTACCCAAGTGAGAATTATTCTGGAAATGCAAGATTTGATTTAACATACAAAGCCAATTAAACTGATGTGCCAATTAGTATAATAAAGAATAATAATCACATGATCAAAGAATATGCCCAAATCCAACACCCTTTTATGCTAAAAATCATTTTCAGACAAGGAAGATAAGGGAATAACAACTTCACAATGCCATCTAAGAAAATTCCACAGTTAATGTCATACTTAATATAAAATCTTACTGTTATGAGAAATCTATTTTCCCCATAAGCAGATGGGCAAGATAATGATGTCTGATCTCATCACTTCAGCTGATCACTGTACTAGAAGTTCTAGCCATAACAATTAGGTAGGAAAGTGAATTGAAATTGATAAGGAATAAAAGGACCTGGGATTATATACATTTAACATGTTCGGAGAGGATGTCTGTGTCACTTGCTTATAAAGACCTGTCAGGGAACAAAACCCGCGAGTAACAATGCACAATATACTGGCCACTTCCACAGGTGGCTGTGGGGCATGGGGTTGTGACTTGTTTGGATTAGTGTATGTATTACAAGTATGAAATAAACAATAGAATTTGGTCTCAATGTGAAAAAATAATAGATGACTCATTAATATGTATACTTATTACACAGTGCATAAAATTGAATTCAACATTAATGATGATAAAATAATTTAAATTTCAGTTATTCTTTGTATTTTTAATATAGTTCCTGGAGTATGTTAAATTACTCCAGTAGTTTATACTGTATTACTGTTGACAACCATACTATCTCAATCTCACAAAATAACATCCCTTCAAAAGAAACAAGAAAATATAGCATCAAGGTATTTGGAATTCCATATGGCTGTGAACAGACATTCACACTAATAGCAAATACTGGACCCTAGCACATGGATGTAATTGATCAACTACAGGATTCAAAACATAGAAAAGCAGAGAGCAATGCTTAAACCTGCATGTCCTCAAATAATGCAGAATGACTGAAGAGTGGAACCAGGAGCAGCAGCAGCAGCAGCCCTGAGCTGAGGGCTGAACTCATAGACAGAACTTACAGACCTGTAGCACATCTGAAAGACAGAACTTAGAGACTCCCCAGTAACCAGAGGATAGTCGTGTTCTAAGAATAATTTCATGTATATGCACAACAGAAAGCACAAATGATCTTAATTTCTTCAACCTCATTTAAATATGTCATCTTCAAATGCAAATTACAATGCAAGACAGAAGAAATGCTATTTTGCGCTAAACTGGGCATGGAAATTAAGCTACAAATCTTTTTCTCCAGTTTATGGATGCGTTGCCCAAAATCAGTTAAAGGAATATGGGAGAAAAACGAGTGTGCTCTCACAAGTTCAGTCAAAGAAAGTTTAAACAGAATATCAGGTTTTTTGTGCCATGGAATGGTGTATGGACAGTTGTTCACATTAAATTATGCTATGGACAGAAGGTCAGGATGCTGAGAGCTCACTAGCAGCCAATGGGGCAGATGAAATCATGGAGACCACAACAAGAAAATAAACAAGAAAAGGGTCGAGGCTTAGATTTTATTTCTCTGTTCATCTTCCATGGAATCAAAAGCACCTTCTCCAGTTAAAGTGTACCAATTTTGACCAAATAAATTGTCACTTGATTTCTGAGGCAATCTTTTCCTGTTTTTTTTTTTTTTTAATCATTTGCCTTATTTCATTTGTATGAACTACTGTATTTTAGAATAATTCCCATGTTCTAACATCCCCCTCTAAGGGTAATAAAATTTTCAAGGAAATAATAAACTTCAAAACTGGAGAATTAACATTAGTGTTAAGAACAGCATACCTCATGATTTCTTTCTGTCCTATAGAGGGTAAACTCTAGTTTCACACTGTAGAGTCCTCTTTAGAGTGTCACTTCTTATAATAACAAAATTACGATAATACAATTTGATTTTAATTGGAAAAATAAACTATACTACAAAATTCAATTATACTTTCAGTTGGAACTGGTAACTACTTTGTCTTGAAAGTGTCTGTTCACACAGTTAATTGAACTTGACTTTCATGTGGTCCATCCCGCCAACTGCAGTTTCCAAATATTTTCCTTGCCTAGAGCAGTCTGCCACAGCATCACAACCACCTCTATCTTGTTCTTCTGCTTCATAGTAAATACCAAAACTGTTCACTCCTGGGGAGTGCAGAGGCAGTGAATACTGTTCTGGTGAGAAAGAGAGAAAGAGAGCAAAAAGAAAGAAAGAGAGAAAGAGAGGAAGGAAGGAAGGAAGGAAGGAAGGAAGGAAGGAAGGAAGGAAGGAAGGAAATAGGTAGCCAAAGACATTGCACATTTAGGGATTTCACATGTATCCACATCAGTTTCTAATCTGTAAAGAATTTCTAGGCCAGTATTTGAAGTATGATGATCTATAGACAATTTCCTGATTTTTTGGTGGGGGCAGGTTAAAGCATGGAGCACAGGATTTGATTCAACAAGTTCTGCTTCTCTGAGATGTAGACAAGATAGTGAGCTGGCTTTTTGGAGCCCACTACCTATGGTGGGATACCTTGTGCATCCTTGATGCAGGGGGAGGGGCTTGGACCTGCCTCTACTGAAAGTACCATGTTCTGTGGACTCCCCATGGGAGATTTTGCCTTGTTGGAGGAGGAGAAAATGGTGGGTGAATTAAGGGGAAAAATGGGAGAGGTGGGAGGAGGGAGGAGAGGGGGATTTGTGATTGGTATTTAAAATGAATAAAAAAATTCCATATATATATATATATATATATATATATATATAAAAAATCTTTTTTTCCCCTGGAATCTGCCTGAGATAAACTGTTTCTCCTCACTTTCAGAGGGGTTTTGTTGTTGTTGTTTGTTTTGTTTTGTTTTCTAAAGTAACTAGCTCATTTAAACTATTTCCAAATGTGAACAAATATATATATATAAAATATATTTTGCTTCACATTTCACCATAAAGAATTTTTCTTTTGTTCTAAATGCAAATGGTCACTGGTTCATTTTCTCTCGCCAGGGACAGTTATGTCACATCTCTTGACTAATACACATGCATTTGCCACTAAGAAGACATTTTAACTGAGAGCTGTCACATCCGTCATCTCCACCCGGGCTGGTAAAAAATTTTATCTGTCTTCTTGAATTAATTTCAGCTTGTCTGAGCCCAGCAGGGGAGTTTTGAGTGGTTCGGCTAAATTCATCATTTCAAAGAGAATATTGTAGTTCCTTATTTCGACTTTTCTCCCCATCTAATTTCTATTTCAATTACAAAAAAAAAATTCCATTCACTGAAATGGAAAAAATGTATAAACAAAAATAATAATTCTATTGTGATATTTTCTCAAGTAGACTTTTTTCTTAATCATTTAACCATTTTTTCCCAATAAATAATGATAATGCAAATGTGGATTTCAAAAATACAGAAAATGAGGGCTTGCTATTTATTGGTAATTGAATGACCAAAGGTACAGGAAAAAAATGTCTAATCATCAACATATTTAGAATCTTTCATAACTAGGACAAAACCGAGTGGAGCCAGGTCAGTCCCCTTTTTTCCCTAAAGCTGTTATTCAACAGTTTGCTTTCTAGGCAGCAGCCCTGTATTGGAAGGTGAGGAAGTTCAAGCTGTGAGTTTGTTAGAGGGTGTGTGAAGCTGACTGATTCCAACAGAAGCATTTCTGTCTCCCATAATCCAAGACTGACTTATGGGAATACAAACTCCCTTACCAAGTTCTTGGGGCAAATGTTCAGTCTCACAGACCCTGAGTAGAGTTCTTTAAGCCTGGCAATACTTCCTAAGAAACTTTAGAAAAAGGTACACACAGATAATAATTTCATAAGGGCTAACTTCTCAGTGTCCAATATTGTCTACCTACAAATAACTGTAATACCATTAAAATGCACTTTCTTTCTTAGCTTTTAAGTTTTAGAGTAATGATTCCCATATTATAAGTTTTGCGTCATCAACATAAACACTATTGGATTCTAATTTCAAAATCAACATTCTCAATTTTCTGTGTTGGGAGCAGGGAGAGGGCATTTGCTAAATGTTTATCATTAAAAAAAAAAAAACTAAGATTGAGGAAATTCAGCCGTTTACCTAAGCTTAATTAGCAATTTATATTTCTCTACTAGATTTATTTTATTGACAAGTTAATGTACTGCAGTCAATATTTATTTCCCAGTTAGTAATATTCTGATAAAATATTTGCCAAGTTTCATTAGATACAAATTATTTGAGTTCTGTTTAGGAAAAGTACTGTAAATGCTGCAGTATTAGCAATGTCTCCTGTATTAGAGACCCTCACTGTTGTTATATTTTGAAAAATGCAGATCCATGAAGGGAAGAAAATACGAGGCTATGAAAATCTGATATTTCTTCAAATATTTTATTTTAACTTTAGAAACAAGAACCAAGAACTTTTGAAATAGAAACTAAGAGGTTCAGCTAGCTTTTCTGTCTTTTTAAATTATGAATGAGTAGTGATAAAAAAAAAAAATAAAAGACACAAAATCATGCAGAATTCACCAAGGGACACAGAGAAGTGTCTAGTCATAAGTGGGTTTTTCTCCCTCCTCAAAGCAAACCATGCTAGCAGGGCACACTTCGACCTCAGACAGTCAGACTCTTCAGTGTAGTGTTAGACACGTTACCTCTTTAGGAAGGCTCAAAGTAGACAAATGAAAATGCTTAGCAAAGTCACTGACGGAGGCAAGGTGAGGAGAGAGAGGAAGCATTCATGGGGGAAATACAATAGTGTTTGCAACCTGTATCCTTAGAATTGACCAATCTGACCATCTGCCATGTTTACTGATATTATCATAAATTTGTATTTAAATGATAATAAAATCACTTGCTGACAGGAAATTAGTCATGCAAGGACCTGCAGATGCACTGCCTTCTGCCCAGGCCCTGGAACTCTGTGTGTAAAGTTCAAGGCTGTTTGTTTGCTCAAATTGCATGCGGTAGTGAGAGGGTGACAGTGTGGAGTCCTTCAAGGTATTTTCAAATTCAACAGATCTTTTACAACTCTTAGTTTTGTTTGTTTTGTGGGGCTATGAATTCATAAAATATAAAGGTATTCAATGATATTAGGTTAAATCTCCATTTTGATATTGCAGAGTTGTTTTATTATACATAATAGGAAAGCATTTTAACACATGAAAATGTGTTATACATACAAACTACTTCCATTATGTGGAATACTAAGATTTATTATGATGAACTTTGTTTTTCAAATTCCTTATGAAATATATTCAGTAGTAAAATTTTGGTCATTTTATTTATGAAGACTATAAGATAATTGTACAACATCAAAGCTAAAATGAGCAGTATCTGATTTTATATGATACTCTGTAGTTTGAAAAATAGAACTCACAATGATTATGTCACTAAATTTCAACCCTTTGAAGCTAATTCAAATGGGCAATGACCTTTGAGAAGTAAAGATAACTCAAGCAGATTAAATACCTGATCGAAAGTCACAGGACTGGCACACACCAAAAGCAGAAATAGTTTCAGGGTTTTCACATATAAAGGCAAGAACAATGGGTGCTCCATGACAAAATTTGACAAGAGTTTATTTGGCCAAACTTAAATATAGTTCAGTAAATAAGCTAAACAGGACGTCAGTAGTATAATGTTCTGAGAGAGAGAGAGAGAGAGAGAGAGAGAGAGAGAGAGAGAGAGAGAGAAGAAACAACAATAACAACAACATCAAAACCAGCCTAATCTAATCTAAGCAGGTATATACTACATGACTATTCCAAACATTAAGCCAAAGTGTGTAAATTTACTGGCTATTGTTCACTTGTCTGAAGGCCAGACATCCATGTTATCTCTTCAATGTTTGATGCTTTTGCTATGCCATCATTTAAAGACTTAACGAATGATGATATGAGAAAAGACTCTGGTAATTGATTGATGATCTTATTCCTACTTTCCTTTATAATCAAAGACATTGCCTTTTGATGGATATAATAATGAAAATGATGGTTAATCGTTTGTATGATCCCAGTTTCCTGCAAGCTGGTCTGTCTCTTCTAGGTGCAGAGAAGAACTGCTTCTGACAGAGGCATTGCCCTCCTCCATGCTGCTCCGCCCCCTGCATCTATTTAAATTCAAACATGCATGGCACATGTATAAGCAAACAGGTGCAGAGATTGGGCTGCCAAACCCTGCGCAGGCAGGAGGAACATGTGTATCTCTCTGATTGTGGCATGCTACCAATAGAAGATGATGTGCCCAGACAACAGGGAGGGTCAGTAGGTGGCTCTTTGATTCCTCTGGCTTCCTGGGAGGGCAGCAGGCTGGCAGGTTGGAGCCCGCAGAGGATCTAATTTCTTCCACACTATGTATATTTAACTAGTACAAGTGAAAGTTTTAATACTTTAGAGCAGGGACACTTCCTTATATATTTTATGACTCTCTACACCTGCATGTGTGTGGTATATGTGCTGTGGATATCGCTCTGTGTAAATAAAGTTCTGATTGGCCAGTGGCCAGGCAGGAAGTATAGGTGGGACAAGAGAGAAGAGAATTCTGGGAAGTAGAAGGCTGGGGAGACACCGCCAGCCGCTGCCATGAGAAGCAACATGTAAAGACACTGGTAAGCCACAAGCCATGTGGCAAAGTATAGATAAGCAGAAATGGGTTAATTTAAGATAGAAAAAGTAGATAACAAGAAGCCTGCCACAGCCATACAGTTTGTAAGCAATATAAGTCTCTGTGTGCTTTCTTGGTTGGGTCTGAGTGACTGTGGGACTGGCGGGTAAGAGAGATTTGTCCTGACTGGGCCAGGCAGGAAAACTCCAACTACATATATGCATACATGCATGTATATGTTTCTATGTGTACATGTACATGGGAGTGTGAATTCATATGTGAGTTTGGGGATGCATATGAAGGTCAGGTGTTGAAATCCAGTATCTTCCTTAACAAATCTCCACTTTATTTATTTATTTTATTTTTTTGACACCTGGTCCCTCACCACCTCTGGGGTCCATCCACTTTCCTGAAGTTAGTGGCTGGGGAAATGTAAGTATCTGTCTGCCTTCCAGCACTGGTTGCAAATGTGAACCACCACTCCTGGTTTTATCCCAGGGTTCTGGGGAATCAAACTTAGGTTGCTATGTGTTTGTGTGGCAAGGCAAGCCCTATACCTTCTGAATCATATCCCCAGCCTGTAACTGTGATTCCTCATCACCACCTTCACAAACTAAGGATACCAAGTTCCAAACCTGCCCTGGATGTTTCCCTGATGTTTACTGAACAAATAGCAATTACCTCTATGCACACAAACAAATGCAGGTCTAACATGGGGTTGTTGAAATTACTTTAAGCAATCACAGTATACCAATTAGAATGGTATTATTTTGTTGTTTACTATGAGAAAATAATTGACATTTTATCATTACCTAAACTGGCATCTTTATGTCATATTTATTTCAGTTCCCTCCATTAATTCTCTCATTTAGTTTTTGTGTATGAGAGAATGAAAAATTACATTCTTAGTCCAAAAAGAGTGTTCTCTTAATAAGCTGAATTAAAAAAAAAAAAAAAAAACTTACTTGGATAAGTTTAGGCTAGTGTTCATACTTCTGTGGGAATATCGTAAAATGTGAAAGATTTTAAAGAATATTTTAAAATAATATCTTTCTTAATTAGGGCTTTAGAGTAAGAACAAATAAAGTATAGATTTTTGGTTTAAACATAAATAGTAATATTTAAATGCAAATAGTAAAAGATAATTATAATATAGCTACTGAGGCTTCCTATCACAATCCATAATAATCTGTCTAATCCAAGACTAGAATTAGAGAGAACAAATGATTAGGGATGTAGTTGATCTACACTTCATCATCACATTCTCTACTGAAAATCATGAGGAAGCTTTGTTTGAGGCCTGCGTGACATCTTAATTTATTCCCCAACTATTTATCATAAATTTAGTAAAAATTCTCCCCCTAGAGTAGCTCCTGGAACTTCCTGCTCCTTAGTGGTCTTTCTTCTTATGTGAGACATTTCAATACAGTTTACTCTAATTTTCATCTGTCCATCTCAATCATATTTAAATGGCTGTATTTCATTCCTTCCAGTATTTCACTTGATTTTAGAAGGTATATATAAATTGTCCTGAAGATGTATTATATCTATGCACATCGCATTTGGTCATAGACTACACTCAAAATATATAAAGTATTGTATGCTTAGGAGGAAGAAGTATATCCAGAAGATATATCATATGTGCAATATGTTCTCAAGAAATTTAAACTCTTAGATAGTCAAGAGGTCAATCAATGACTCCCAGCAGAAAAAAAAAAGAGACAAACAAAAGCAATGGTTATGAAGAGTTAAAATATTTGGAACACAATGTTCATTCAGCAGGATTTCAGTTAGACTGTAAGAAAGGGGGGGATTGAGAAAAGGGTTCATACTTCATTATCATCTTGGGTCACACTTACAATGGAAAGGAAAAAGGAATACAAGCTTCACTAACAATTAACAAAACACATAGTTTCACCACTAAATATCAACAAAAGCATAAGATGAATGGGCTTGTTTGTGCAGAGAAAAGATTTCATAGTAGAAATTATGAAAAAGAGGGCTTCATAAATAAGAGTGAATCAACTCGTGTGTAGCACTGATAGTCAATCATTGAAGGTCATTTTTTGTAATTTAATCTGATGGACAATATCATTCAACAACCAATGTGTCATAAAAGAAACTAAGCTTAGATTGGATTATTGGTAAAAAATTATAGGGTGATATTGAACAACGGGGCACCTAAAAAGAGTAGCAGTTGGGTGACTCCTGGAAGAGTATAAATGTGACTTTCACAGGAAAGCACAGAGTGGTCACTTTGAAAAAATACTAGGAAATCACGAGTGTTAGGCAAATTCTAGAACACAACTAACAAAATTACTAGAATCTACAAGAAATATGCATCACTAGATAAAATGGAAAATATACTTGAGTCCTTTTCTTTATTTAGGTGAATATCTAGTAGCTCTTTATTCTATTAGTAGGAAACACACCTGAGAGAGGAGGCAGTGTGCTGATTTTATAGTAGATATAAAATATCACATGGAAAATGATGTCTGACACTTGAAATGAATAAACTTTATGGCATATGAATTAAAGCTATAGTTGAAGGGTGGCTTCTATGGGCTAGCAAGCAAGACAGATGATAGTTTGCTCTTTTTTTTTTTTTTTTTTTGGCTGCAGTATCTTTGTTAAGATATCAAGTTGAGGAGAAACTCAGGTTTCTGGCTTTCAGTTAGTGGAAACTTAACTTGAGTACTGGACTGCCTGGTTTTGTATCAACTTGACACAAGCTAGAGTCATCAGAGAGGAAGGAGCCTCAGTAGAGGAAATGCCTCCATGAGATCCACCTGGAAGGCATTCTCTCAATTAGTGATTGATGGGGGAGGGTTCTGCTCATTGTTGGTGGTGCCATCCCTGGGCTGGTGGTCCTTGATTCTATAAGAAAGAAGGCTGATCAAGCCATGAGGAGCAAGCCAATAAGCATCACCCCTCTATGGCCTCTGCATCACTCCTTCCTCCAGTTTCCTGCCCTGTTTGACTTCCTGTCTTGACTTCTTTCAACAATGACCAGCAATATGGATGTGTAAGCCAAACAAACCCTTTTCTCTCCAACTTGATTTTTGGTCATGGTGTTTGGTCATAGCAATAGAAATCCTAACTGTGACAAGTTGCTTAATTTGTGTTGGCCTTACTGATTAATATTTCCATTTCATACAGAGACAGTGCATGTGCTCAGTGAAGGCTGAAAAAACAAACTTGTCACCAATAAATCAGATCACAGCACCATGGTCCTGAGTCACAATATGGTCTGAGCTCAGTTCTAAGTTGGAAAGTACCTAGCATGGTATCTGATTTACCCCATGTCCTTGGAAAGAATAGTTACTGGTCTTCCCTTCTTCTGATGACAAATTCAAGAATGCATTCTCTACAAGCAGATGCTGAGTGAGGGGGTACATACACACACTGATGGCACCCAAATGTGAGGAGAAAGGGAAGGCAAACCCTGCAAGAATCCTATGGGAAGGTTCAGGAATCAAATGAATGCTATCTGAGAAACTGATTTTGTATTCCACAGATAGGACACAACAGGTGCTAATGGCAAGGAAAGAACATGTTCCAAAATCATCCAACAAAACTGTCTCATATACATTTTTATAGCAACTTAAGCTTATAACAAATAGGTACTTTAAAAAAAAATCAAATTTGCAAGAAAAACAAAAATCTCCTTCTCTGACCCAACATATATTTTGCATGTATGTATATATTTTTCCTGTAAACATGATTAATTATACTTATTATACAAGAATATTTCCACTGCATAGGCAATGTGGAAACAGTAATATATGATTTTCTCAAATACAGCAAATGTCCAACATGAGTTTTTAATTGATTCTTTCTGAAAATTCATCATAAAGTCTCTAGGTCAGGCCAGTATATTGTTAAGCTCTAGATGTATATCAAAACATGGTTATGTATAGGCTTTTATCAATATATAAAAGATAAAAGAGAAACAGAGAGGGTGCTTCCCGAATTTTGGCAATTTCTTTCTAGACACTTCTTGGCTGTTCAGCCTATTAGACGGTAGAAGTGTAATGAGTGGAACCTGTACTTGGAATTGATATGTAATCCTCAGTCACTTTGAAACTACAGTCAATGACTAATTTCCACTTGCAGCAATCAGTAAACAAGAAGTTTCATCCTGGGCAAGGGAATATGGCATTGGCACAATTTGTACAATAGATTTTTACCTAAGGATGCAGCAGAGATGAAAAATCATTCAGGAAGCCTGTATGGCATGCCTCTAATTTATCATGGCTTACATCTCTTGCCTGCCAGGAGAGCCGAATTCATACATTATTGTCCAAAACCTGTCACTTGCAGGACTGCTTTTTAATCTTCCTCCCTGAATTACATCCAGAAAGGTCACCGCTATCCAATTAGAACCTTATCAAAGATGTACATGCAGTGCAGATTCACACTTATTGAGAATGGGTCATAAATCCACAAACTGCACATCAGAAAGTACCATTAACATAATGAATAACTGAGAAGGGTCTTTCAGAGCAACAAAACACCTGTGTGTTTGTCAGCCTTTGGCCCTCTTCTTCTTAGGAATCAAGGAAGACAGAGCACTGAAGGGCAGCCAACAAGGTAGATGATGGAGGTGGGAATTCAAGTAGAGATGATGGAATTCAAGTAGAGAAATCATTCATTTCAATGGCATTACCACCAGCAACATGGTTTTGTCTGAAAACTGCTATCTTCAAGAGTGATGAGTGATTATAAAACAAGGAAACTTACTATGAACCCATTGTGATGAGTTTGACTATTTTACCTTAGTATATAAAAGAATGGCAAGTAATGTTTTATATACTGCAGTTATACATACAGTGTACTTCTTCTCTATGAAGACTTTAATTCCTAAGCATTCAGGAAATAAACACAAAAGCTTTCCAACACTTTTCTTCTTAAGTACAATGATCATAGTAGGTCACAACTTTCTGGAAATTAACTTCTCCTTTTATCTTTAGAGCAAGCATCCATTATAAAATTATCTCAGCATTCCCCACTATATATCTTACTGTCTGACAAGAACAGAATGCAATAAATAAAGTGTGATGTCAAAATGGGAAATGTACACAGATAAGAACTTACTATATTAAAGACTTTATTATTCTTCCAAGAAAAAGAGGTAGAAATATGTCTAGCTTTCCTAAAAAGAGACAGTCATGAATCAATAAATTATTTATAGTAAAATTCGACAAAGAACCTCCTAATTATTTTTTTATTAAGGAAAGCAAATGCAGAGTAGGTACTTGTATCCTGGGCTATTTAACTGCACATCCAGACTCAACTACTTATGGAGCTTATTGGAAAGATTGAATGTACAACTTGTTAGCCGTGACAGAAAGAAATGCTAATGCTAACGGATCCTGCTGCACAAGCACTCTATTGCTCAGTTTTGAGACATGCTGTCGTTATGACCAGGGTCCAGTCCTCAGAGGGTTCAATTATGCAGATTTCTGTGGATGCCTGTTCCATTCATACTGAAAGCATTATATTAGTAACTGGAAGTCATGACTTCAGATAATCCTACCAGTGAAAATTTACTATAAAATTTCACAATATAAATAAAATATATCTCTTTGCTGGTCAGTATTCAGATCTAAGTGTCTTAATCCCTATAACAACTAATACCAGCTACAGTTTAGTTCACTCAAAATCCAGCTAGACTTTCTTATCTTTCTTTTTATTTTTAACAGCACAATATCTATATTCTATTCCCAGTTCTATAGTATTTTATCACCATCCAAAAAACAAATCTGGCTTCAGAAAAAAATATTATATTAAAAGAGAAGACACTTTGTCATAGTATTACAAGGTCAAATTGTTGACAAAAGCCATTTACATTCTGTCAGGAGGCTCAGAGTTCATGCTTAACAAGCGGAATGAAATTGTCCATTTGTGGAGCTTGAAACGACAAAAATATGCCCAGAACTGTGTGTATGCTACCAGCAACCAAGGCAGGACCATAGCCTTGGTCCTCAAAAGGACCCTTGCCCAGTCCTTTTCTGCCACTGGAATGCAGTAGGATTTCAGCTGGACTGAGAAAAAAGAAAAGAATGTTTATTTTTTAATGTTGACAAGCATGTCATCTATATCTTAGGCTCTGACCTGTCCCAGTGTCAGGATTTGCCTTGATGGGGAAATGACTGACCTTTGTTCATAATTATCCAAACAAGGGATGAAGGGTGACTGCAGAGCCAGCTGCCACTGCTGATGCCCAAACATTGGAGCGAGTGGGAATGACATGCTTTTCAAAGTCTGAGTGCTGAAGGCACGAACTACCTAAGAGAACATGGAGTGTCACTCCGTAATAGAAGTGGTCACAGAACAAGCATTCTCCTGAAATCACTGTGTTGTGAAGAAATATTGATCTTTTTAGGAAAGAACTCTTAAACTATAGAACAAGTTCCACATCAACACATTGCATATTTTATTATGAAATCAATCAAGCAGTGCAAAATTCATGACCAAATGTTAGGCCGTAAATCAGATTTCCACGTCTAAGCTCTGGAGCTGCATGTATGTAAGGATTTAGGAGTGTTTAATATCAATACGAGTTGGATAAGTACTGGTTTGAAAGAATATACCAAGAACAATGCAATCCTAGATTTTTAAATTAAGTAGTTTCAATACCAAAACAATAAAAATGCATGAAAGCCAACATTTCATTAAAGTAATCAGTCCATATTATGCTTTGTTTTCAGCATCAGGAAATTGGTTCTGTGGAGTGAAAAAAATTTGTGTGTGTGTGTTTTTGTGTGTGTGTGTGTGTGTGTGTGTGTGTGTGTGTTGTATGCATGCACATTTATATGCATATTCACATGTGTGTTGGGACATGCTTCTGTACATAGGTGGCTGTGTGAGTGTGTATGTGTATGTGTGTGTGTGTGTGTGTGTGTGTGTGTGTGTGTGTGTGTGTGTGTGTGTGCCTGTTTGTATAAATATAGAGGCACAAAAATGATAGTCAATGTCTCTACTTGACTTATTGAGTTAGGGTCTCGAGCTGATCTCAGAGCTCACCAACTGGTCTAACTAGTCAGCTTACCCGATGGTTCTTTAGGGTTGGCCTCTAGGCTACTAGGATTACGTCTGACTACCATGTCTTCCTAGCTCTTATGCGTGTGGTGAGCATCCAAACTCCACTCCTCATGCTTCTCCAGCAAACATTCTATTCATAGAACCATCTCCTCAGTACCAATCCAATCTAATTTTTTCCCATTGTCTTTTGTTTAAATCAGGCGGTGGCAAATGCTTGATTCTACTCTAAAATGATTCTTGGGGACATTTTAAATACATATTTTCCCCTTACATTGCTCTTTCTAATTTCTATATCCATATTTTCCTATACATTTAGAGATTAGAACAGACTAGGTCGTACATGATCACATTTCCTGTAATGAAATATTTTTTGTTGTGAATTTTCACATTGCAAACATTTTTAAACACAGCTCTGTTACTGACCCTTGTTGTCTGTTACTAACTAAATCCTTGTATTTACCAACATAAAGCCAGACTGTATTTTTTACCTGCATGTTTCCCAGCTGGTTATTTCAACTCCCACATTCATGGATATTCATTTTGTTCCAGGCATGGAAGCCCACAGTTGGACCCACCCTCCAATGCAACTGATTTGGCCTAGAAAGTCTCTACCACATTTTCTGACAAGATCAAAGGACTGTCAATACAAGGACAAGACAGCATTAAAAGACAATTTTTATTTTATTTATTTATTTATTTTTGCCAGAGCTGAGGACCGAACCCCAGGGCCTTGCGCTTGCTAGGCAAGCGCTCTACCACTGAGCTAAATCCCCAACCCCTAGAAATTTTCCACTCACTAAAAGACAATTTTAAATATACTGGAATGTATTTCATTCATGATCTTTCCAACTTACATATATAGAACAGAGTCAAATACATTCGATATTCTTTCACTGAACAAGCAACTCTTACAGATGGATAGGCAGCTATTAAGAAAAGTGTTCTAAACAGAGACTTGTCTGCCCAGTTAGAATCACTGTATAATAGAAATAGAATTTCCCTCAACATCAGCGAGAGAAGAGCCAGAAATTTCATGACTTTGTCATATTTTTATTTGTTATTTCTCAAATAGCAAAAACTTAAGTGCAAATAAAGGAAATTCAAACACCATGCTGCATCTGTTAATTCCAAAGCCGCGCCTTTCCTTTCTTGTAACGACAAAGAAGTAAAATGTTCCTTACTTTTAAAATGGTAGTGTGTCACTGATGATAGGAAGAAAAACAACAAATCCTTCAGTTAATTTTTATATCTAGAAAACAGCTTATTCTCTTGTCTAGTTCAAGAGAAATTATACTAATAATGAAGATTATAGTCTCAATTGAAAAAAAAACTAAAACAACTTCAGTGTTCTCTAACAGAAAATAGTATTAAATAATTAATGAGAGTCTATTCATAAAAATTCTAAGTCTGATTTAGATGAAGATACATTTTGAATCAAAAGAAATAAATCTACTATTTTGTGAAGAAAATAATTTTAAAACATTACTGATTCATTTTTAGTATTTTCTGTAATTATTTTATTGCCTCCTTAGTTAAAAAACACTTCACAGCAGTCTACCATTCTGTAGGATACCAATTTGTAATACTGAGTTGCATAGCATGGAAGATACGAGAAAATAGACAAACTTCAATGCTTAAAAAGATGGAAAATGGTAAAATATCACCTTGTTTATTATCTCTCTCTCTGCAATGGTAAATCCCTTTCCCTCACAAAATCAAGAAATTAGTGAATATTTAACCAGAAAAACATTCAACAGACTACAGAAAAAGTTCATATTAAACATTTCAGTAATCATAACCACTGTTATGACAACTTTGCTTCCCTTGTTTTTTACTTAGAGATGTCAAACATTGTAATGTAATGAATACATATTTCAAAATAAAGTCAGTGTCATCACATTTCCTCAGATGAGCAACACAAAAGAAGAGACGTAAGTCCCTATAACTAGTATCATTAATTTAAGATATTCCTGCAAGTCTACACTTGATTTTAGCTATATAAACCATACACATCCACCATAGGCTTCAACAATTCAGGGTCAAGTAACAGTTTTGGCAACATAGCACATTGCTGCTTGAATTCCATATCAACTATTGTTTCATGTTACCAAACAAGATCCCAAACATCGATCACCTCATCTATTCTGTTTACTAACACATTTACAATTAAAATCCCAAGCCAGCTGGTCAGTGGTGGCACACACCTTTAATCCTGGAACTCAGGAGGCAGAGCCAGCAAATCTCTGAGTTTGAGATCATCCTGGTCTACAGAGTGAGTTCCAGGGCTACACAGAGAAACTGTATAAAAACTATAACAAAAAATAAACAAACAAAAACACAAGCCATGCATTTTGCATGCTGAATGCTCCAGCAGCTTTGTCTGGACTATGTGACTGCTGGTCAAAGACTCTTAGGACTGCCTTCAGAGTTGGTCCATGGAACCACTCAATTACACAGCTATCAGAGCACTACCAACTAGAGTCAATGGCACAGCATCCTCTCTCCAGCTTGCATACCTGCCAGCCTGCAAACAAATGGACTGGCAGCTAAGGGGAAGCACAGTGAATGGCAGATAGCATATTTATCATAATCACTGTGATCCACGGTGGAAGAAAATCAATTTCTCGTAATCGAGTAGAGTGACTTATTAAGGGTTATGTGTTCTGACTGGATAACTGTACTGATTTGATTATATTGGGAGGGAAATTAGCAATGGCCTCCAACACAGTCTCTTCCTTTGTCTTCTGGCTCAGGGTTCATTATTAAATTATTATCCTATGAAGGCTTTTGGAAGATCATGCTTTGATTGAGAAGCTGCTGGGAGACAGGGTGATGAGAGATTCTCAACAGTGTTGACAGGTAGGGATGTGAATGTCCATGAAAACCTCCTTGCAGAGATATTGATTGAGAACTGAAGGAGTCTACATACAGTGCATGCACAGGCCAGCACTGGACGTCAATTTCCCGAAAGTGTGATTCTAACCTCCCTCTCCTTTAGCATCTACATCATGTTTTTGATAATCTAGTTCCTGAATCCTTTCAGATGCATCTGGGAGGAATAGATCACAGGTAATATTCCATGTCAGTCTTTAATCTTTAAAAGTTTGTTTGGGGCCAAATAGCTTTAAAAAATAAAATCCAAATGTGTGATATTTCCCATTCCTCAAGCTTTTTAAAGACCAAAACTGATTCAAACTATAAAAATCATTTCAAGAAAATAAAAACTGAAAACTTATTATCAACTCATCTATTCTTGCCTTCATGTTTTTATGAGGAAACTGTGGGGAAAGAAAACAGAACACACTTCAAATGTTTCTAGTTCCAGTCATCTCAGTAGTTTTTGGAAGATTTTAAGTGCAAGACCCTTAGTCAATTAGAAGCACATAGTCATTTCAGAACCCTACCTGTGTGTAATATATATTGTAGATTTCAGACATTAAAGTACTGATAGTTTTCTTGATGGTTTGGAAGTGTTTATTTTTCCCACTGGGTGAAAATTTGTCACATGAAAATTGTAACAAAGGAATGATGTAACACTTAGAGTACTCTGGACTTCAGAGTATAATTAATCTTGAAAATTGCACAATTGTATCCCTGTTTCTCTTCCTCTACTTCACACTAGGCCTTTGCTTGTTCCTCTCTCAAACTGCCTGCCTCACCACTAGCCCCTCACTATTACTTGCTAAAAAATGGAAATCTTATATTTTTGGTTGTGAGCCTAGCCTTTACAAGACAAAGCAACAGCCTACAGAATGGGAAAAGTTCTTCACCAACCCCACATCTGACAGAGGGCTGATATCCAGAATATATAAAGAACTCAAGAAATTAGACATCAAAATGCCCAACAGTCCAATTAAGAAATGGGTTATAGAACTAAACAGAGAATTCTCCACAGAGGAAGTTCAAATGGCTAAAAAGCCATTTAAGGAATTGCTCAATATCCCTAATTATCCAGGAAATGCAAATCAAAACAACTTTGAGATACCACCTTACACCTGTCAGAATGGCTAAGATCAAAAGCACAGAAGACAGCTTATGCTGGAGAGGATGTGGAGCAAGGGGAATTCTCCTCCACTGCTGGTGGGAATGCAAGCTTATACAGCCACTTTGGAAATCAATATGGCGCTTCCTTAGAAAATTGGGAATCCATCTTCCCCAAGACCCAGCTATAGCACTCTTGGGCATATACCCAAGGAATGCTCAATCATACCACAAGGGCATTTGCTCAGCTATGTTCGTATCAGCTTTGTTTGTAATAGCCAGAACCTGGAAACAACCTAGATGCCCTTCAACTGAAGAATGGAGAAAGAAAATATGGTACATATACACAATGGAGTACTACTCAGCAGAGACAAACAATGCCATCATGAGGTTTGCAGGCAAATGGATAGATCTAGAAAAAATCATCCTGAGTGAGGTAACCCAGACTCAGAAGGACAAACACGGTATGTACTCACTCATAGGAGGTTATTAGATGTAAAACAAAGATGACTAGACTGCTACACAACTCCAGGGAGGCTACCTAGAAAACGGGACCCTAGGAAAGACCCAAGGATCACCCAATGACAGAGAAATGGATGAGAACTACATGAATAACCTGGATGACAGTGGGAGTAATGAAGGGCAAGATTTGAGGGAAAGAAAGCTTAGGGGAGCAGGAGATCCCAGCTGGATCAAGAACAGAAAGGGAGAACAAGGAATAACAGACCATGATAAATGATGGCCACATGAGAACAGGAATAGACAGAGTGCTGGAGAGGTCCCCAGAAATCCACAATGATATATCCTCTGTAGTCTGCTGGCAATGGTCGAGAGAAAGCCTGATCTGACCTAGTCTGGTGATCAGATAGCCAAACACCCTAACAGTTGTCTTGGAACTCTCATCCAATAACTGGTGGAAGTGGATGCAGAGATCCTCAGCCAGGCCCCAGGTGGAGCTCCAGGTGTCCAACTGTCAAGAAAGAGGAGGGTCTGCAAGAGCATGAATTGTTGAATCCAAGATTGCAAAAAGCACAGGGACAAATAGCCAAACGAATGGAAACACATGAATTATGAACCAAAGACTGTGGAGCACCCAGCTGGATCAGGCCCTCTGGATAAGTGAGACCATTGAATAGCTTGATCTGTTTGGGAGGCACCCAGGTTGTGGGACCAGGATCTGTCCTTAGTGCATGAGCTGGCTGTTTGAAACCTTGGGCTCACACAGGGACACTTTGCTCAGTCTGGAAGGAGGTGACAGGACCTGCCTGTACTGAATCCACCAGGTTTAAATGAATCCCCAGGAGTGCCTTGATCCTGGAGGACATGGGAATGGAGGGGAGGGACTGGGGGGAAGGTGGGGGGGGGGCGGGAGTGGGGAGGACAAGGGAACCCATGGCTGATGTCTAAAATTTAAAACACATAATAATAAAGAATAAATAAATAAATAAATAAATAAATAGATTAATTAATTAATTAATTGATTGATTGATTAATTAATTAATTAATTAATTAAAAAAGAAGGAAGTGCCCTGCGGGGGGGGATGGAAATCTTTATTATGTAATTTTCCTTTACTATTCAGCTTTCATTTTTATGATTTTTTGCATAAGCAAGATTAAAATACTAGAAGTTATATTTATATAGCACAATTGCTACATGTTATTCCATTATTCACTGAAGATGTTTCACAAGATTTATGAAGGTAAGAAGTAAAAGTTATATATAAGCTCCATTTTTTATTATTTCATATATAGTATTTTTTAAAATATTAATAATAAATAAATCTCCCACTTGCTCATCTCTATCAATGTATTGACTTTTGTTAAGTCGTCAATTTAGCTGATACTCTAGTATAAGAACATGCTTAAAATATGTTTGATGTTAATAAACTTAATTTCCATATTAACATATCAAACCTGCTTTAAAGAAATTAACTTATTCTTTATTATTTTCATTTATTTTTGTATTCATTTTCCATCGCTACTGTATTTGAGATTTTTCATACTCCAGTGAAAAGGATCCTATAACTGAAGTCAAAGGTCAAAAGATATCTAGTGACCAAGTAGAAATGTTGATCAGTCTCTTGGTACTACTGCAAAGTTTGAAATTCCACAGATTCCAGTTCACTCTGTGTTAGGAAAGTACTGTGGGTTGATAACATATAACTTGAGTGTCTACTTCATTCAAAGTCCACCATTGTTGTTAACAAGTAATTTGTAATGTAATTACAACAATCACTCAGTCAAAAAGCCATTGTGGCAGCTTTACATGAATTGAAACTCCTATAGTTTGATGATAAACTTGAATCTGATAACATTGACACATTATACTAAAGAGACCCTATTAATTGGAGAGAACTGTAGGAACATTTACCATAGCTCTCTGTAAGATCATTTGGTTGCTTATCACTCTATAATCACCAAAATGCCTTCCAGTCCTCTGTCTCCAGACTCTGAAAAATTAAAACCACAATAAATCTTCTGACATTCAGTATCCCAACATTATTAAACACCATCATTCAATACGCAGGCATTGGATAAATATGACAACTCTATAAATCATATGAATTCATCAGGATTCCAGTCTGAAGTCCCGCTCCCTCCACCCTTCACCCCTCATGGGTGATGTATTTGAATACTTGTTCCCCAGATAATGTTTGGGGGAAGCCAATGAACTTTGAGAAGGTAGCCCCCTGGAGTCGGGGTGAGGGGGGGGAAGGTTAGTTCTTGAAAATACAGCCTAACCCTGGTTTGATTGAGTATGATTACTGGTTTAGCCTTGTTCAAGAATTCACAACCCGCTGCCTATGGGACCCAGCTGCCTTCTTATGCTTTCTATGCCAAGTGGACTGTACCTTCTAAAGTGTAACCAATGTAAGGTTTTCTTCGAAGAGGCGACATATGTCAGGTATTTTGTGAAAACAGCAAATGAAGTAAGTACTACATGTATTTTGTAGGTAAAAACTATAATAAATACATTTCAAATCTTGTACTTTTGCGAATGGGTTATGAAAATAAATTAGATTGTTTTCCAAATAAAAATAAAGTTACATTGTAGTAAACCAATACAAAATAAAAATCAAAAGCCTGATTTCAAGCCAATTCTCTTAGTAATTTAGTAATCTTTTCACTATTTTTTTTTGGGGGGGCAGTTTGAAACAGGGTTTTTCTGTGTAGCTTTGTGCCTTTCCTGTATTTCTCTCTGTACACCAGGCTGGCCTCAAACGTGACAAAGATCCACCTGCCTCTGCCTCCTGAGTACTGGGATTAAAGGCGTGTGCCACCACCGCCAGGCTTCACAATTTTTTAAAGACTAAATCTTTATTTTTTTTTTTATACAGCACAAACACAAAATAGATAAATACTCTATCACAATTTAGTTCTATTTGTTGTCCAATAAATTTAGTATTTTATTTACTAAACCATCAAAAGTGATAAAGGACTTTCCATCAATTGTTTGTCTAATAAATGAATTATAATTTTAAAATTAAAACTGTTAAACTCACTTAAATTTTTGAACTGGGAACTTGGATATAATTTATAGAAAAGCAAAGAATTAAAGTTCATTGTTGCTGCCCTTATTTATCTTAGATATTATCAATACATTATCTGTTTTATCTTATTTATTCATTGACTGGTTATTCTGCTAGCAATTGAATGTAGGGCTTCACAAATGCCAAGCATGTGCTCTGCTACTAAGCTATGGCCCCAGTGACATTTTATAATTACTTATTTAACTAGTTTGCTTATTTGACTTTTATTTTGAGGTAGGGTCTCACTAGATTTTTAGGGATGTCTTGAACTCACTCAGCAGCCCAGAGGGCCTTGAATTCATAAGTCTCCTGCCTCTGCCTCCTAAGTAGCTAAGATTATAGACCTGTGCTATAAAGAGCAGTCAACAGTTTGGTTGTATATTTATGGATCCTGAAGGCTATATTTCCTCTTACGTTCTTGACAGTTGTAATAGGTCCCAAAGTATGAGCCTTTAAATCTCTTTTGAACACTGATATTTACTGTTCAGGAGTCTTTGAACTACTCAGGCAGCCCTTTGGAATGCTCATGTGAACAGCTACACCTAAGGCATCTCCATGAGCACAACCTGCTCCTGGAGATAAATCTGGTTTGTAACAACTATGTAGTGCATGGACCAATCAAGGCTACATACACTGAGCATTTTTGTTTACCCACTCTGAAATAAGACCTCCAAAGAAAAGAGCAGTGTGTGTGTGTGTGTGTGTGTGTGTGTGTGTGTGTGTGTGTGTGTAGGGGAAATCTTTCAACAGAAGACTCAATGTCCATTTGGGGTTACCAGAAATGTAAAGGTAGAGATGAAGCTATAGAAGTTGAAATTAGAATAGCAATTACCCAAGGCCTGGAAAAGCAGAGAAGAATACAAAAAAAATCATGGTGAAGAAAAATAAATGAGAAAATATTTGTGAAATACAAATAATTAAAATGACAAGAGAAATCTATATGACACAAACACATATACACATTTATACAGAAATTTAGACACACAAACTAGCAGTGAGATTAGTAATGCTACTGTTACCAATTTGCATTCATAGTTTTTCAATTTTCTGCACTGAATAGTTTAGTCATGAGGAGGAAAATTCTAGAAAGATGTGGATTTTTTTCTGGTTCATTAAACTAATATATCCTTACACCTGCCACTGCACTTGCCATGCAATAAGCATTCTGTGATCATATGCTTAAAAAATAAAAAGCCTGTTTAATTTTTTAACATTTCCAATCTTAATGACTAATTAATGAGTCAATCATGTTTAATTACAAAATATATGTTTTAAGTGTCTCAATAAACTTACATCATCCATCACTGTGGGTGAAAAACAACCAAGACTCAAGTTCAGTCATTTGCATGAGATCACATGGCTAATGAGCTATCTGGAGTAAATGGTTCAGCTGGAACTGGAAGAAAGATATTCCTTCCCATTGTATCCTTTGGCCTTACACCTAAAATGTAACTTCTCAAGTGACTGCTGTGTTCTTCTTTGATCTTCTGTCATTAGGTTTTCAACTTTGTAATTCACTCACTAAGAGAGGGAACTCTATATGGACATGCTAACTTTGACAAAATGTGTGCCAGATTCATTGGCAGACAATTGCTATTTTAGCAGATATTTAGGTGGCTTTCCACAATGAAGGTCAAATCTTGTATTGCCTCTGTCAGCATAGGAACATGGCAGAATTCATGATGGAAGATAAAGTGTAATTTACACATACATGGCCCTGATTATATGAAACACAAGAGACAAGTTGAGTATGCTTAAGAGTAAGGGAAAATATAAATCGAATGTGAAAAATGTAAGGCCAATTTAGGCACTAGATTGTGCCATAAATAAGACATTATTAAACAGGGTGGCTTTGCATATGAGACAGAGTTGTAAATTGCAGTCCCTGAAATAAAAATTATTGTGCTTATGAGGATACTTATGAATGTAAGAAATTTTAGAAATGTGAAAGAATGCAGCAGAAATGAGAGAGGAAGATGGAGCTATTATGGTCAGTATTTCTACATCATTATTAATAATTCAAGAAAAGAGAATTTCAAAATTAGTCATACATGAAATATATCCCACAAAGATTTCAACAAGGAGAAAATAATTATGTGCCTTCATATTCCTTCTTTTTCTCTGCTCTGTAACTTGAAAATGTTGACAGAGTTCCCCTGAGGACTCATGCTGAAAGCCTGACATTGAACTACTAGTGAACACACAAATGAAAAGTGCTGAATAATTTATCACAAGCTGGTGATTGTGGACAGAGATGTCTAAAATAAACCAATACAGATTTAATGATCAAGAAGAAAACAGCTGAAAATATGAACTGAAATACCAAACCACAAAGGTTAGCCCCTTATTGAGGAGCTTGCTCCTGAGTCTCTCTTACACAAATTGGATTCTGTAAATCTCATTGGTGATTTTTAAGTAGGCCAATCAGGGAGGAAGCAGATGACTTCTTCATCACTTTTATAATAATACTTGAGGTGACCAATTCAAACATATATTTAATGGCCACGTATTTGCCATTAGATCATCTTGCACACAAGTTCAGGAGTGGACTATGGCACTGCTTTAATGCTGTATTCTTTCCCTCAGCTCCCAGTCATCACAATTCTGACCATAATGAGGTTACTCTGCATCTGTCTGTCACAAATAACCCAGTAACTACTAAATGGATTGCCATCAATCTTTCAATTAGAATGCATAACTTTATTAGCACAATATTTTTTGAACTGATTGTATTACTTTGAAGAAGAGCTTTCATTTATTTTGTCATTTAGGGTCAAATGTGTTCAATCACTGGGAGCTAGATAAATAATCATAACCGGCTTTGAATTTGTAGGCTGTATATACGGAAAACAATTTTTTTACTGTAATTTTGGAAGTGAAATGATTATTAGTAGTATAGAAGTAGAAGGAATAAGTATAAGCATGTTTCTGTGACATGTTTCTGCAACCCACTCTCTCAAAATCAATTGTTAATCAATTTGAACTACAAGAAAACTTTGTGTAAACCATCACACATTAAACATCAGAAAAATATGTGTTTTAAAATCAGGTTATAGTTATTGTAGGACAAACCCTTCTTATGCTAGGTAATTTTACGTCCTATAGCCGCATGATAGCATGTTTAATTTCATGCAGGGCACCTTTGATTAAGTCCACTGACCTCAGTGCCACGCTACAGTTTAGCTTGGTCAGCATCTCTTTTCTTTAGCTTTTAGTTTGCCCTTTCTTTGTTATAAAGTAAGAGCAGCAAATGCCTCACAATAAGCATTTTATAGAGCTCTAGAGCAGAACTAACCATAATATGCTAAAGTTATAGCAGCATATCTGAATAACTTATGAAATAATTAACAACACCAACTATGATGGATGATACAAGCCCATGTAAATGTTGAAAGTTGTCATGACTGATATTTAGAGGCAAATTAATTCCTCTGATGGAATCACCTGGATTTACCTAAGCAGCAATCAGAGTTGAAATCCAGAAACACTGATCTGACCATCAGTGTTTTTTGCAGTCCACAGCTCTCATAGTTAACATATTTTTCCATAAGCATAGAAAGCTGGCCTAAATTCTATTACAACTCCATGTTTCATTGCAAATAAAAAAATATACTGATTAATAATATAATCCTTAGTTCCTCTTGAAACTAAGAACTTATCATGGATAAATTACTTCTTATTTCAATATGCAAGTAAAAGAGACAGTTTAAATAAAATAAATACTGATTTGTCAATCAAGTTAATGACTAAAATAAAATATAATAACTCCAAGTCACTATATCCTTTATGAAAAGTGAACATGATAATACTGTACACACCTATAGTGTTTTCTACTTTATTTTGTATCACAATACGTTCATAAAAGATCTTGTATTATCATGTCATCTCTCTTTTTAAAACGTCCTAAAGGCACTCATTCTGACTCCTGAGTGCTCATCAAAGAAACTCAGCTTGGCATTTGTGAATATGACTCTCTCTAATTCATTGAGTCAGTGATGGAACTCCACTCCTGTCTTTCCAGGCTCAACTCCTGTCTCCCCAGGCTCCAACTGTCCCAAAGCACTATTCTGTTCTGGCTCAAGGTTTATGTTTTCACGAATGTTTTCTTCTTTATAGCTACACTTCTTTTTCTTGCCTTCTAACTTTACAAAGTTTGTTCAATTAAAACAAAATCCAAAAATGAACAGGTCACTTCTTTCTCTTGCCAACAGCACACATTTGGCTCAGACTTCCTTGATTCTCTGAAACTGCTTGTTTTTCTTGTACCTACATGAACTTGAAGTTTTCAGAGAGATAGGAAACGATGATCTCTGTTTCTAATCCAACCTACAGCAAGGACATAGTGGTTTCTCACAGGATGTCATATCAAGGTGGTAGTTTGGGGGCAGGAAAGAAGACTCGATGTTTAAGAGCATTGGCTGTTCTTCCATTGTATTAAAGTTTGACCTCAGCATGGCAGCTGACAAATGTATATAACCCTAGTCCCAGGGAATCATCTGCCCTCTCCTTCCCTCTTTGGGCACTGCACACCCAAAGTGCACAAACTTACAATCTGGCAAATACTCAGATGTAAAATAAAAATAAATGAAGTCTCGAAAAATTTTAAAAGTAGTTTTAAAAACATCTCAGACCAATGTGCTATCTGTACATGTGTGTGTTGTTCTCTGTTCCTTTGTAGTTATACATATATAGGTGTATCTTTATTTATGAACTATTTGCCTATAACATTATTTATGTTATTCCTTTTTACCCATTACTGGGAAGTATTAACAATTTTATGTATTCACATCTTCCTTTGCAAATTAATGTACATGAACAAAATAGGACCTCATCTAATACAAACTGAAACAGGCTACATTTGTAAGAACCTCTAGGGCTGATTACATTGATTAAATAAATAATAAATAAATTATTAAATAAACAATATTTTCAAATGGTTCTAATGAAAACAGTAAAAAACTACTTTCTCAGTCTTCTGAGTTCTTTTCATTTACTTGCAGAATTATTAATCCAATAAATCATCTTGAAATTATGTAGCCAAAGGAGAGAAACTTTTGATTTATTGAAAGGTCAGACAAGAGAAAACTTCCCCAGGAAATGAAACCTTGGGTGCACAAACAACTGTCCCCTCTCTTAACAGCACTGTGTATTTTTTAGGTCATGCAAAAAAGTCAAATCAAAGAACATCTTATATTTCTGCCTTCATGTTTCTAAATGATTCTTTTGGATATACATTTGTGGACTATCCACAGGTTAAACTCACCTAGGGAAAACTTGCTCACATGCGCAAATTAAATAATTTGACTGTTAAAATGCTTTTCAGAGTTCAGACCCTGCAAAGATATTTTTTCCTTTTATATAAACTTCATTATTTAAGAAAAACTTGCCAATAAAATAAATACCACTCATCAAAATTAAGCAGACCCAAATTTCCATTGAACATGTATTCAGTGAGAATAGTCATTTTGAATTTGTGGAGCTACATAGAATTTTACACTTGTGTTATAAAATATGTATTTTATGTCATTATACACCACTAAGTACAAATTCTATGATAAAAGTAGAACTGGAAAAACAATTTGTTTTTTATCATCTTTTATAGTTGATGGCCATTGCTACGTTTAGATCCTTGTCAATCCTTTGTTGTTACTCTTACTTTCTTACACAGTTTGAGGAATTAAACCCTGGGTTTACTACATTTAAATCGAAAGTGCTGCCCCCAGCTCTACCCCAGCGCAAACTAAACAATATTTACAGCCTTAAATCATCCCTCCCAAGCTCTTCTCGGACTTCCTAGGGCAGCTTGCTCCTTGGAGGCAGTGAATTAGAACATAGACTCAAGCACCACTGGGCGCAAGGAAAAAATAAGAGGCAGGCGGCTCTTCAGTTTGAATTTGAAACCTATCAGACACGGCTAGCCGATATTATGTCATTGGCCTGTCAGAATGAAAGAACACAAGACAGAACTCTTTTAATTCTTCAGTACTTGCAATATTACCTCCACACCACACATGAGATAGATCTGAGGAGGGAACCTTGGGGGAGGCATCACAGATTCATTTTTTATGTTGTCATCCCCATTTAAAAAAAAAAAAAAAAAAAAAAAGGATATCTGACTGGTCTTTCCCCTCTCAGTGCACAGTCTCTATGAGTTTTCTATTAGTGTAGAAATAATATGATTTTTAATCTGATGATTTTCTTGTTTCCACACATTGTTAGCAGGGGACTATGTAAATGAATGAGGAGCTTGCGTATTTGCTATTTCAAGCCTAATGAAGGGAGAGGTACAAGGAGAGAAAGTTTACAATCCCACACAGGGTAAGCCATGCCTGCTCATTTTCATAGCTGCCTGAATGGCTATTACATTTTTACAGACAGCCTAAAGAGATAAGAGGCACTAGCTGAAAGTACAACATTTAAAAATAAAGTCTGTAATGTTTCAGGTAGCACAGTTGGTGAGTAAGCTTCTGCTTTCTTGTTTTAGCTATGCACATGGACTCACACAATTTGCAGGTGCACAAATAGTTATTTCTTTCATCCACATAGACCGACTGAATTTACACTTCCATAAAACAAGCTCTTAAACTCACACATAATCTGATTTACTGAGTGCACTTAATATGTCTTTTAGAAGCAAACTCCTTCTGGTCAAGAGAAGAGGATCTCTTGATCCCTCTGTCTCCCACAATCCTTTCTCCCCATCTTCTACAGGATTCCCTGAGTTCCTCCTAGTTTTTGGATGTGGGTCTCTGTTTCTGTTTCTATCATTTGTGGGGTGAGGCCTCTCTGATGACAGTTGGGCCAGACATAAATACACATATGAATTTTTGATTTAAAAAAAAAAAAAAATCAGGGCCCGAAGAAATGGCTCATGGGCTGAAAAGATGACTTAGTGGTTAAGAACACTGGCGGCACTTCCAGAGGACCCAGGTTCAACTCCCACCACACACCTGGCAGCTCACAACTGTCAGTAACTCTGGTTCCAGAGAATCCAACACCCTCACATAGAGAATATATAGGGAAAACATTGGTGCACATTAAATAAATAAATCTATTTTTTAAAGTCAGAAATGTACAATGGAAAAAAAGAAAATATCTTCAACAAATGGTGCTTGTCTAACTGAATGCCAAAATATAATAGAATGCAAATGGATTCATATCTATCACCCTGCATATAACTTAAATCCAAGTGGTTCAAAGACCTCAACATAAAACAAGATGCACTGAACGTGATAGAAGAGAAAGTGGGAAATAGCCTTGAGTGCATTGACACAGGAAACAACTTTCTGAACAGAACACCACTTACACAGGCCCTAAGATCAAAAATTAACAAATGGGACCTCATGAAAGTAAAAAGCTTTTGTAAGGCAAATGACTTCATCAATAGGACAAAACAGCAGCCCACAGAATGGGAAAAACATCTTCACCAACCCCACATCTAACAGAGGGCTGATTGCTACAATATATAAAGAACTCAAGAAACTAGACACCAAAAAACCAAATAATCCAATTTAAAAATGGGGTACAGATATAAAAAGAGAATTCTCAACAAAGGATTATCAAATGGTCGAGTAGCACTGAAAGACATGTTCAACATCTCTAGCCATCAGGGAAATGCAAATCAAAACGACTCTGAGATTCCGTCTTACACCTGTCAGAATGACTAAGATCAAAAACACAAGTGACAGCTTATGCTGGAGAGGATGTGGAGCAAAGGAAACAGTCTTCCATTGCTGGTGGGAGTTCAAACTTGTACAGCCACTTTAGAAATCAATATGGCAGTTTCTCAGAAAATTGGGAATCAACCTACCTCAAGATTCTGTTATACCATTCCAGGGCATATACCCAAAGGACGCTCTGCCATATCTTTTTTTTTTTTTTAAGTCATTATAATATGAATTCCAGGTAAGAAGTATAAAGTGATTTCAATTGAATCTATAAGCACATATTTTAGAAATTTCATAATTTGCTAGCATCCTCAAAGTCTAAACCATTTTAAGTCAGCAAACAAGTAATAAATTGTTGAATCAACATCAAAGACTTAAAGATTTTCCACCTATTCCCCAAATATTCTTCAGAAAGAGAAATGTTCAAATTGAAACACATTGGGATAAACGCTAATGCAAACCCAAGTTAACCAAGTTGTCTTATTTCACCCACTGATTATCATCATTGTAAGCCAAAGAAAACAGAACGCAAATATCAAGTCTTGATGATCTTTTCAAGAACAGTGATCCAATAAAATAGGTGAAGAAACAACTGGTATTTAACAGGATGTATTGGTAAAAATAAACCATCAAGAAAGTCATTCAAAATTACTAATTCAAATTAATTCAAGTACAATGCAAAAGATTGTATCCTACAACAGACTCTTCCTGAATTATATTTAAACTCACAAAAGTGTCTCAGGTTTATGTCTCTGAGTAAAAATATCTTTAAATGCCAATATGAATTCTGTAGAATGTTTAAACTGTCAGGAGGCTCTAAAAATAGATTTCTGTATATTCTTATCCTTTCTATGTCTTTTTTGACCAACTCACACAGCACTAAAATAAGTCATTTTGTTAGAGTTCTTTGGAGGCTAGAAACCATTCACATACATTACACAGCTAATTTGACAGTCTTTGTCAGGTAACTGATGATTGGACTCATTTCTACGAGGAAGTTCATGGTACTGTAACACATCATACTCCCTTATTGAAAGAAACTTTGACACACAGAAAAGTATATCAATATGGTTTTTAATCTAAAATAATTCACTTTAAAAATAAATACTTACATTTATTGACTGAATCATGTTATCTTTATGATCTGCTTTTAAAAGACATAACAATGCCTTAATACAACTCCTAGCCCAAATCATATTGCTCTAAATCTAAGCACAAGGTAATTTTAATTTTCTGGGGAACTTCAAAATAGGAATATGGAGAACATTATATTGTACACACAATATATAATATTGTGTACAAGCATCAATTAGAGTAGAATATATCTTCTTGTTAGATTAGCATTGTTAAGAAGCACTTATTCTTCTTAGAGTTCACTAAAAGGTAAAGAACTGCCAGGTGGCAGTGGTGCAGCCTTTAATCCCAGCACTCAGGAGACAGAACCAGGCAGATCTCTGTGTGTTAGAGGCCAGCCTGGTCTACAGAGTGAGATACAGGACAGGTATCAGAACGACATGGAGAAACCTTGTCTCAAAACACAAAAAACAAAAAAACAAACAAACAAAAACTCACCCAACATAAAAATGGAAAGAGAGGAGAAAGGAAGGAAGTTTTACAAATTTTATTTGAAATCTTGCCTATAATTTAAGATAATTAAAACATATGGTATTTGATTTGTAGTTTCTGTTTGGTGGCTTAGTCACTTCAATAAACCAAACTTTCAGAGTCTCAAGATTATTATTTAACCAGAGGACCAGGGAGATGGTCAGTAGATAAAGGCATTTGAAACCAAGCCCAATAACCTGAGTTGTATACCCTGGAATACCATGTTAGGAAGACAGAACAAGCTCCCTCAAGTGGCCTTCCGATCTTCACATGTGCCATGAACACTCATCCAGTCACATATGTATCCACATGCACACACAAAAGAAAGTAACTGTCATAAAATTTCAAAACTACAAGTTTTAAATAGAGCAGTGAGAAAGAGTCAACTTTCTACGTGCATCATTACTGCCACCAAACTTCCAAGTAAGTTCTTCTTCTATTACAGAATGAACCAGGTAAAGAAATAATGAAAAACAACACACACACACAAAAAAAATGAAATAAATAGAACAGTTTTGAGGCTGCCAATTGATCCCTTCTCAGGTTGAAAATGGTGGCTACCACTGTGTGCTCCCAGCTTTTCAAATGCAGGTGCAGAATTCATTTAATTTCTCCAGTCTCTCTTATTAATTCCAAGTAAAGTGTTTCCAATATCCATCTCTGTGATCTCACAGGTAGCATGTTATTGTCCGGGCAAATGTGTTATGAGTCCTCAGATGATGAACTACACAGAGGCCAGATGTCAGAGGGACTGAAATTGATAATCCATCAGTAATTTTCCATCTGTCGCAATAGCCCTGACCTACTGAACTAAATAAATATGTTTAATCACTGACTGGTCAACTTATCAAATAACATAGAAGGCTGAGGGGAAGAACTTGTCAAATGTAAGACAGATAAAGCAAGAGACATAGCCATTGGCAAGAATCTCAAAGCTCCCTTTACCCCCGTGTCTTCAATATAACTTTGGAAAACTGACCTAAGTAGAAATCAGACTGGAAAACAACTCAGGTTCAGGTATTGAATTCACACCTTCCTGTAACTTCTATCCCGTTTACTCTGCTCTTGGTACACCAGTCAGTTATCCATGCTTTCCCTTCAGAGCTCTAGTCTAGAAAGGCCTTCCTATATTCAATGATAGGACACAGGTGAACCAGAAGCTTAAAAGAGTCAGAGTAGAATTTCTTCACAGACCTATCAAGTCATTTGGAGATGAGAATTTGAAAATCGGGCTGCTTAGTCATGATGATAACATTCTCTGGAAATGCCCTTCCCTCATCATGTAGAAAGTATTCGACATTTCTGAATATGAACAGCTACATGGCAAGCCCATGCTAGACAAACATTAATCACTGCTAAAGAGATAAAATGCTCTAGCAACGTGTGACATTGGATAAGTGATAGATCAGCCAGCCTTTCATTGACTGTGCCAACAGCTATGGGATTACAAAGGCCAACTGCCACCACTGCCCAAGAATGGGTCAAGCTGGGAGATTAGCTACATGACACTGAACAGAACAGGGGTGATTTCTACAGCAGGGTTCATGGTGCTGCCTAAGGCACTTCACCAGTGTTAAATTCTCTAGGTCTTACTTTGCTAGGGCCATGCACCAGCAGCTGAGGCTGAAAACTCTTGAACTTGTTTATTCACACTTATTTAATCCTGATTCTATACACTGACTCACAGCCTGTGGGGTTAAGAAGATGGATGAGAGGAGCAAGGGCCATGAAGAGGTCAGGGTCATGATGTCATTGGATCTCATTAAGTACATCACTCAAGCCAACAGTCACTCCAAAGGTCATACCAAGTGAGGTCCATGCTATAGGTAAAAGAAGGCTAGTTGGACAATGTAAACCAATTCCTTTTTTAGAGCTTACGTTATGTATGACACAAAGGAGTTTCTACATGGTCATTATAATTTGAAATGCTATTAAAAAAAATAAATGACTTTGAAGAATGAAGAATAAAATTCTTTTAAGTTCTGCAGAAAGTATATTATTAACTTTAAAAGGGTCCATACAATTCTGGTTAGTCCAGGAACTAGCACTATGCCTGCTGATTTACCATGTACAATTATTAAGGAATGCTGAATGCGATAGTTTGGTTTCTAAGTTGAAGGATGGGCTAGTATTCAGAAAAACATCACAACAGAAAATTGAACATCAACTTTTTCTGTAGTATTGCAGAGCATTTTATTATTATTATTATACCCTATGATGTTATAAACTAAGGCTATTACACAGGACAACCAACATACATTTTGGAAGGATTTTTTAAATAAGTTTAAAAATTAAAATATATCTACTTTTATAACATGTGTTGAAGCTGGAATTTGTTTCATAAATGTTGTTTTAAGAAATTTAAAAAATAGGGCTAAAGAGAATCTGATTTGATTGAATTAGAGTTATTTATTTACATATGTAGTATTTTTATCTTTTATTGAAATATTAAACAAAACTGAATCTACTCTACAGAGTACCTATGATTATTAAAATTAAGATGCTTATAATTACTGAATAAAAATGGTATGTACTTATGAAAATAAATTTAAGAACTTTTCTCAAGCTTACAGCATTTCTAAAATAGTATCTTAAATATAGTAATCAGTATGGACTTCATACTATTTAAAAAAATTGTGTCTGAAAGAAAACAAATATATTAGTTTGATATATGCATGCTTTTGGTATAATCACTTTATTTGGGGATAGTTCTTTGATCAATAAAGAGTATAAATTTTATTAAGTAAAATGAAAAATGTAAGTCAAATAAATAGGTTAATACATTAATGTTATTTTATTTTGCTTCTAAGAAAAAACAAAACAGAATTTAACCTATATCCTAGGAATTTATATCTATATATATTATGCTTCACTGGACAAGAAATATTGGCCCAAGACATATATAATTTTTCAAAAAACAATTTACCTTAGACCTGCATGGGTGATTGGAAAAGAAAAATGACTGAATTCCATGGCCACAAGGTGAACAAGGGCTGTGCCTACACGCACACATGAGCAGTTAATTCCTCAAAAGACATGTAAGATTAAGGGAAAACCTCATTTTATTCATGACATTATCAATTACTTGTTGGCAACTAGAGGGCACATGGACAAGTACTGAAAAAGAAAAGAAATAGTATCCTGATAAGCAACCAAGTCTTCATAGCAACTAAGGGAACAACTTTAAAAGAACTGCTGCTGAATTTCCTTGTCATGCCCTGCTGATAGCTCTCAACTTCTTGAAAGAAAATATAGTGTTGTTTTGTCTTGTTTTGTTTTCTTTTGTTTGCTTTCACCAGTACACTCAGTCAGAAGTTGCATACTGACCCTATAGAGGAGCTCACTTGATTTCCACTTCTCTGGAGAAGAAAATATCTAGTCCAGTCACATTATCATAAACTAAGAAAATGAATGCATAAAGTTAAAAGGTCTGACAAATTCACAGGAATAGTGCATCATGGGAAGGGGCCTGAACTGATGTCTTCAACTCACTTAATAACTATCTTTCACAACACTGGTGACCGATTCAATTGGCTACCTCATTTGTACCTACATGTCTTCCTGTCATCCACTGTGGACTTTCTGAAATAATTTCTTCTCATATCTATAAATACATTTTCTGAATCACACAGACATGAATGCTCTCTAAGGTTCAAACAACTTACCAGCAACTGCTTGTATGTTTTTATAGTCACCTGTATCACAAATGATGTTTCTTACCCACATCCACTGGTTTAATCCCACATTCATTTTGTATGAGGAGCTTCCATTAATGCCCCTGTAATTAACACCAAACCCAAATGGAATGAATGGGAGATTTTCTTATGCACAGGCTAAGAACCCTTAAATAAGAATGAATAATGATCATATTTCCCAGAAGACATCTATGGCAGCCCTCAAGTGTGATTAACTAGACCACTCCTCATCTCTCTTTCTCCACAAAAATAGAACAGTTCATTTGCATGTCATCTGATAGAAGAAGAAAGTCTAGCATATAATGGGTTATTACCAATGGATACTTCATTAGTAAAGCTTTTTCTTATGATGTGTCAGAAAAGGAAAAGACAAAGTGAATTGAGACTCTTACATCTTTATTAATGACATACATATTTGAAGTTAGACTCCATCAGCTTATCCAAAGATTCAACTGAGTACTCAGGAAGGCTTTCTTAAGTTGATCAATTTATAGGTAACTCCATTTAACAAGAGGCTCCTAATAACATCTGCTTTGAAAAAGGAAATCCTATATGAATATTAAACACAACATTTTCTGCCTCTCTTTAGTAATATTCAAAGCAGACTCAGCAAGAAAGCAAAGATAAATCAGCCTTTCTATCAAGCTTCTCTTGAATATGGACATGTGGATCCTCGACAATTATATGTTATAAATGAAGGGATGGCCTTCAAAATGTAATTAATTTAATTGCTTATAATCTCCAAGGGTTTCAAAATAAGATATGTAGGGGGCACACAATTTTCCTGGGAATTTTCCAATGACTTGTCATGAGAGATAGGAAAAAATAAATTACTTTTACTTTGTGGAATTTCTTGTAAATAGAGAAGTAATGAGAATTATTTTTCAACTGCATAGGGCATGAGATTCTAAGCTTTGCCACATGTTTTGCTAATTCAAAGATTCATTTCCCTTAGAGGGGATATACAAGGTGAAGTCATATCAACATCTGAATTTATACATCAAGAGTTAACACTCATACTCACAACACCCTACTGACCTTGGATAATATTTAAGCACTTAAGGTCCAAGGAAAGAAGCTCCACCACATTCACCACCAACAACACTGATATCATTCTGCAGCTTCCAACCTTTGTTCCTTATCTGTCTACTCAGGGCACACAGAGAGTCATTTATTTTCCATTTGGCAAAAGAGTTCTTGATGTAATTGCCAAAACTAGGGGACTTACCGATGTCTTCATCTGTCTTCTCAAAGATCAATAATTCTGAGTCTTTTAGCTTTCTCCTATCAACTCACTTTCTTGATAGCTTTCTTCTAGTGTGCTTCCTATTTTAATGATGAATTTAAACAATACTCAAGAGCATGAGGAGTTACACTAGCCCAGAATCAAGCTGGTTTATGTTTCTTAATTTAGACTACAACTGTATTAATAAGATGTAGAATAAGAATTTCTATGGTAGTGATATGGTGAAAGCTATTCATTATATCATATATCAGACACTGTTATGTGTTTTGCTCACATTTTAACTTTCTCATTTGTTAATTATGTTGTAGTATTAAAGGTATGAATTTAGTACAGGGCAAGGGATGTATGGAGTTCTCCTCCATTGTCATGTGTGTACATTAGAAGACATACCATAAAAACAATGATACAGAATTATTTCCTCTTCATAGTCTCCTCTGACTATCCCTTCTAGGTCATAACCAGACCTGCCTGACTCCCATCTTTGACTTTTCACAACCACTAATCTGTTTTCTATCACTATAATTTTGTGATCTTGAAAATATTATGTAAATGGAATTATATAGCATGTGACCTTTTGAAATGCCCTTTAAAAATGCCATTTTCCATGCGCCATAATACCCATGAGACCCATCTGCATCATTCTGTATATCAATAATTCAATTCTTTCTATCGCTGAGTAGTATTCCATAGTGTGGATACAGACTGCTCTGTTTAATCATTCATTTCATCGAAGGGCAGTTTAGTCCTACCTTGTCTTCTGCCATCATGAGTAGACCTAGGATTAAAAGCCAAACACTCGGATTTATGTGCATGCTATGATTTCTTGGAGACAAAAGCTTACATGTGCAGTAGGATGATAAGTAAAATTCTGTGCCTTTAGAGCCTATTAAAATCTATTACAATGTGACTTTGGTTCCATCAGTAATGCAGGAAGAACCAGTTTCTCTGCATCTTTAAAAGAATTCTATGATGAAAGATATGTGTACCTTTTTTTGATAGTCTCAATCTGTACTTCCCTAAGGACAGTGATGTCCCCCAGTGTGCTTATCTGCCATCCATAGTATGTATTCATTTGTGGCATATCTTATTTCATCCTCTGTGTATTTTTATCATTTGTTATTTATCTAATGTGTACACATGTTTATATCAATATATTCTCAATCTGAAAGCAGTCTTATTTTCTTATGGAGAATGGAACATCTTAGCTAATAACATTTTTTAATTTTAATGAAATCTGGTTTATTAATTTTATGTATTTTGGTTTGTGTTTATAGTACTAGGCACTATGTTTTCCTAGGCACTTTGTTTTTGCTGCTTATTTTTGTTTGGGGAGGTGGTTGGGGGCGGTTGCTTGTTTTTGTTTCTGCTACATTATATTTTAGTACTGTAAGTTTTGCTTGAACCTTACATTTAAGTTTATGCTCTACTTGGAATTAATTCTTGAAGCATATGTCAACCTTAATAATTTGCCTATGGATATTTAATACTTTGGGCACTTTATATCAGAAACATTGAATCATTTTCTAAATTTCAAAAACTAAAGATGTGCCAGGTGAAGGTGGTATATGCCTTTAATCCCAGCACTTGAGAGGCAGAGGCAGGCAGATCTTTGTGAGTTTGAGGCCAGCCTGGGCTACCAAGTGAGTTCCAGGAAAGGTACAAAGCTACACAAAGAAACCCTGTCTCGTAAAACCAAAATAAATAGATAGATAGATAGATAGATAGATAAAAACCAAAGAGTATGTTCATTTGAATTTCAAATTGGCCAGTGTTAATAAAATTATGTACTGAACTTAAAAACTATGATGTCCAGAAGATGTGTAAGTACAGATATCAACAAAATAACATCATGTGAAGATATTAATGACTCAGAAAGCTCTAGAGAGATGTAAGACATAGTTGCCATTATAATGCTCTATTGTTTTTTTGTTTTTTTTTAAGAAACTTAGACAACTTCTCTTTGTGTCTGAAATCACAGATGACTCATCTTATAAATTGGATTGTTAATCTTCAGGATGCTTTAGCTTACAAACATGTCAATAACAACTGAAAGTGATGGATTTTTCTGTTACTGATATTTGACAACTAGAAACTGTAAAGAGAAAATCAAATTACTTGAATAAACTAATGAGCTCTCAAATGTCAATATATAATGAAACAACCCTAGAAAAAGTATACTTTTTGTTGTTTCTTTTCTTTAATATCCTACATATCACAGAATATCAACACAAAAACAGTGCCTTCTACCTCATTTTACCTCTTTGGCAGTCATCATTGTATACACACAATTAGGTCATGGTCTCTGGATAAAATACCCAAAATCAACACTAATGATTTTTTTCTCTCTAAATGCCAAATGATTTTGTTTTCTTGCTTAAATTAATCAATATGTAGGCTTAGCAGAATGATTAAGAGAACATATTTGAGAGCCAGGACTATTTGGGTTCAGTCTTATCTCTAATTTCCATGTGAAAATATGCAAGCTAAGTTTATATCTTAGATATGTAAGACGACAGTACAGGGACTTTTAGAATATAGTAAAGCATGATTGAGAAACTCTTAGAACAAAAAACCTGGTGCTTGGTAGACATAAGTGATTCTTACTACTCAGCTCCCATTCAAGGTCATCAATTCTCCAGATCTGCATTCTCTTTTCTTTGGTCAGCAAGACCTCTTGCTCTTTATCATTTGCAATGTATTATAGCAGTTTGTGGCCCAGGCTCCTGTGACCATGTCCTGTGCCATTCTACTCAAAACTAACACTGTCATTGAAACTTATGATTGGCTCTGTATTTGTTTTTGCTTCTATAATTACGATAAAAATATACCACAAAAAACACCTTAAAATCTAAACCATTTGAAATGTTAAGTTTAATAATGTTAAGTAAAATTCAGATGGTTGTATGACTGAACCCAGTTATGCTATCTTGCCAAAAAGCATCTCTAGGTCCATTCAAAAACTCTCTTTTTAGACTGTTTTAATGCTTTTTTTTTTGCAATCTATATCTCAGCACCTATATGTTTCAAGCATTTAGAAGGCAGTCACATGAAAACACAACATATTAAGTTTATATCTTATCTGAACATGAATTCATTTAAAAGATTTCTTTCAATCTTTTGTTGAAATTCATCTCTCCTTTCCTAATATGAGCTGGAAAGATGGCTCAGTGGTTGAGAACACTGGTTGTTCTTCGAGAAGACCCAGATTCAACTCCCAGCACCCACATAGTAGCTTACAACTGTCTGTAGTTCCAGTTCCTGGGGCTTCACACCAATGCACATAAAGTAAAGTTAAATAAATTATTTTAAAAATTCTGTTAGGAGATAGAGCATATAGAATATGATTAGGTTTTCAGGAAGAACCTTCACCTAATTGAGCTCTATGAACCAGAAAGTAGAGTTTTAATAAAAAAAAAAAAAAAAAAAAAAAAAAAAAAAAAAAAAAAAAAAAACTCCCATATTGGCTATTTGACCATAGATTACTCTAGAGCTATGGGAAATCAAATTCTATTGTATATAAGGTATATAAGACATGTCTGTCTGCCATCTTGTCACAGTAGCCTAAACCACTGAATCACCCAGAGATATTCAACTGTTGATGTCTAAAAGAGAATGCTGTTGAAAGACAGTGAAATTCCAGAAGCTATCTCAGACTGAAACCTTAATTTTCTCTCACACAGTATAGCTTATGAAACTCTAATAAAGATGTCTAGGTAATATCTAACCAACAAAAATGCAGGGATATCTCCTAATTAAGAAACACACAATCAGGAATGCTTTTGCTTTGGGGAATTTCCTCAGAAAAACCAATTTAATTTTCAGTACTAAAAATATGTCAGTAGTATAATTAATCTTAGTCCTTAGCAATTAAATTACAAGACATTATGGACTTCTATATAAAAGAAGAATTAGACTTGTAAAAAATTTTCTATTGTTTTATAAATACATACTTATAAATACATAAAAAGAAATACAACCCACTTTTAGTAATTATAGAATGCTTGTGGGCTCTTTCGGTCAGAATGGAAAGACCTATGTTAGAGTTATTAGAAAAAGAAATACATGTATGAGAGGAGAATTGATAACTTGCTGCTCTGTTGAATCACAGGTTTTAAGAGTATTTGAACTATTGAACAAAATTACCTTTCATAAGTGTTTCCATTTGTAAATGCACAAAACATGCAACTTTGTAAAGACAGAGAGTCGGTAAATATTTCTTTGGGACTAAGGAAGGAGAGTTTACGAAAAGTGGGAATTGCATGTTAATTGGCATAGGATTCTTTTAAGTGTCAAAATATTTTAGATTGGATTGTGGTGTTGATGGTGACATCACATAAATATGTTTATTTTAAAAGTATCAAATGATAGACATTGAATTTGTGAAAGTGTAATATATGAATAATATCTCATTAAGTAATTCTTGCCATGTGTGGTGGTATTTGACAGGCTGAGATAGGGTGGTTGGGAGTTTGAGGGCACCGTGGAATATATAGCAAAACCATTTCTCAAAAGGAACACAAGCAAAAAGTAGATTCAAGGAGCTGTGCATAGCTTAAATTTAAATGATCTTAAATTCAAATTGCCTTAAGTCTTTATGAAGAATAAAACCACTCTTCTGAATAAATTTTTCCCATAATCAAAATAAAATCAAGCAATAAGAATCTGCATACTTGCCAACTTGAAGGACTGAAGTTAACAATTTACCTTGTGTTCATTCTCAAAGCAACCTATGCTGTCTCGCAGCAAAGTCTACCTACTCACATACCCGCTCTTCCTTGTACAGATAAAATATCAATTTAGTCTTAGATTTCAAACAAACAGGACTATTGTGCATCTAGAGTATCTTGCAGCTTTGTTATTCTAGCAATCTGTGACCTATAAATAATGCAGAGCCCTTTCCTTCTCTGAATTATGTTCCTGTAGCCTTAGTCTTGATACATGGAGAACACAGGGGGGAAAAAGAGAGAGGGTTACTAGGAAGATTGCGATAGGAAATAATGAAGCGCAAACACCTTGCCTCATGGAATTCATACTCATACTCCAATTGAATTTAGGAATCATGTATGTTTTCTCTCCTGGATCAAACCAAAAGCCATCATTTGAATATTTATATTTACCTTGCATTTTTTAAATTACCAAGACAAAGGTAATTTGGAAAGTTCTGTATTTGCCTTTAAGGTAAACAGTGGGGGAAAAAAAACAAAACAACAACAACAAACTGGTTCTCAAGTGAGCTTTGAACCACAACCTCCTGGCTTTAAAATGTTCATCACCTCATTTAATCTTTCTCTTCTGCCCTAGTGTTGAGACAGGGAAACTGAAAGAATAATCTGGGGACTGCATCAATTTTTCATGAATTTTCATCTAGCCCAGAACCCCCTCTTCCCTTGGTTGATAGGCCAAGCTGCTGTCATATATTTATACCACCTGGGGCAACAGCTGCCATCTCTTGAGGCCACCAGGCCAGCTGCATCTCATGCAGCTATGCTGGGTCCCTGCAAAGGCCCCCTGAACGCCTGCTCTGTACACCACAGCACTTGTTGGGAACTGAAATCCTATCCTCCTGCACCTCTGTGCCTGGAGCTCCCGGGGGTCTCATTGGAAAACCACCTATTAACTTCATGAGTGCCAGACCTCTTGCTGGTAGCCTTGTGACTCTGTTTTCTTTCCATTTAAAATGACTCTCTGCCTGAAGGCCTGCCTCAGATTCAAGTGAATTGAAAGGACTTTCTGAATTACTCTTATTTTTCTAACATGCTCAAAATAAAACAAAAACAAACCAACAAAAAATGCACACACAACAATAACAAAACAATAATTGGGCGACTCAACTCTCCATAGTGATACTTGGCCATGATTTTTTTTTTCTGTTTCTTTCTCTGTATTGTCCTATTACATTTGCTGAAGGAAAGGAAGAGAGGGGAAAGAGAGGAGAGAGAGAGAGAGAGAGAGAGAGAGAGAGAGAGAGAGAGAGAGAGAGAGAGAGAGAAACATAGATAGAGAGATGGAGGGAGGGAGAGAGAGAATATGGTATAGGGAGAGACAGCAGATTTCCACACAGAAAATCATGATAGATGGCTAACAGCTAGACTTCCATGCTTTGGCAGACAAAATACTTCTTATTTAAAACAAAAATCAAGGTGAAGTAAAGGAAATCAAACATTTTCCATACTGTTTTATCAATAATCATTACACAATAAATGTATACTGTCATCATGGCTTATCATGAGGGCTGACAGGAAGTCCTTCCATGCTACTGGCAAAGGCCAGAGCCACTTCCAAAGTTCGTTGTAGAAGAGCAGCCAATGGGATCTACACTCAGTTGTGTAGATGCTGCACTGCTGTGCTCCAGATTGCCCCTTTCTCTATGCAGAGCTTCCTTCTAGTGACACAGGCATTTGCTGCTTCCTCCCTCCATTGGTTATGTTTACTTACCACTTACTTTATTGGAAAACATTTTTCTTGTCACGACCACATTCCCTGTCACTCTGACACCTGTTCTCCACCATGCCTCCTATACAACATTCTTTCTTTTATCCGTGATCAGCGACTGCTAAAACCAAGCCAATGGACTCGGTCTTTCATAACAGTTCACTGTTGGCACCCTACCTGGGCATCCTCCTTCACTTTTCCTTATTTCTGTGACTTCAACCTTTATTTGAAAATGACTTCTTTGCTAAATTCCAGAAGCTATATATATATATATGTATGTATGTATATAATGGAATGCTCAGTATTTTAACTTTGTTACCCTCATTGACATACCATAGTTGCTCCTTCTGTACACTCTAATTTTATGAATGGGAAACCTGCAGACCCAGATACTGAGACACAAAAACATTTGAAAGACGCACACCATCTTGACAACTGGTCATAACCAGATCAAGCCTTTCTGGGTTATTTGACAGCTTTTCTCACCCTCATTCACCACCCCACAAATGTAATCACTCACTCTGTGTCAGAGACGGTGAAAAAGTAGAGAGACTGTGATTCAGCACACCCCACTTGTCCAACCTGTTCCTTCTGAGCTCTCTGATGCCTAGGAGGTACATATATTCTAGAATCCTTCCATTCACTATAGCAAAAGGATGTTCAACTTCATTTTTCATTCAAGACATCACAAAATATTAAAGTCAGAGCTCCAATGATGCCTCCCCTTTAAGGACCCTTTCTCCATATTATTTATTCAGGAATATTTAAGTATTATTCTCTGTGGGTTCCCATATTATCTATTGTTTGTCCCTCTAAGGGGCTATACTTGTTCTCTATTTCATCTATTATAAAATGTTTAAATGTTGGTCCTCTGAAGGACATTCTGAACTCTGACAATAGCTTGGAATGTCTTTATTCCTGTCCCTTAGCACATTAATAGAGGGGAAAGTGGGTGTTTCTGTATTCAGTATTTCAATTGTATGTTCTAACATACAGAAGAAAATAGGGAAGTCTGGCAAGCTAATGGAAAAAATTAGCAACAAATAAATGAATATTATTTGATCTTCAGTAGCTTCAAATGCCATGATCTGTTGACATGGCATTAAAAGAAACTTTATTCACTAGAAAATCCAATTCAGAAGCCTTTGGATTTTTCTTTTTGAGATTTTTAAGTAATTCAAGCATTTCTTAAAGTTCATTTATTTATAATAAAAAAAAATGCAACTTTAATATTACATGGGAAAGAATCTTGCCTTAATATTTTTCTCTTAAAATAAATTCATTATTTATGATTTAATTAGGGGAGAAAAATAATCCTTTCAGATTAAATAAAAGATGCATGTGTTTGAGGGCCAATTTTAACAAAGCTAAGACTCAAGAACAAACGTACGTTACTCTCCTACAAAAAAATTACCAGACAATTTTGATAAATTTAATGTGTGGAAGTGAAATTAGTCATAGTAAAGTGTTTCTTGGCTGCTGAGTAGGAAAAAAATGCTATGGAAAAAAGTAAAGCTTCTTCATTTTCGTTTATCTACAAATGTCAGTTTATTTCCTGGGTTCTAGACGTGCAGAAGAATCCCATAAGAGCAAAAGTCAAGAGAGTAAACACCTGTCCTTGAAATCCCCACTAACTCATGTTCCACACCTTAGTCATTTAGCACGGATGGGCTCCGATTCCTTAAAAAGTAATGGTAGGGCAATCCCAGCTATACTACTTAGAAATATGGAAGGTTGAACCAAAAGAATTTAGCAGTGAAATATTTCAATATACACAAAAGTTTCAGAAAAGTAATATTTTAATGGAAAACATAGGCAGAACCTTTATATTCTTAAAGTTGTGTTTTTATATTTTATATTCTAGTAAGCTATATTTAAGTACTTTTTGAAGTGTTGTTTTATTTAAAAAAATATTTGGTAATTGTTGGAAAATTGCATTTTTAGTTTCTAATGTTTCTATTTCAATGTTTTTCATACATAAGCTGTGGATTTTAAGAACTCCCACTCATTTTTTATTGGACCTACATATTTCAAACATCACTTAGTTCATGGTTTCTGGAATGAAACTCTAAATCAGAGGACAGGTGGCTTGGGAGCAAGAGCTTTACCAAGACAGTTAAATAGAAAATAGTTTGATTTGATCACCAAAAGATAATGACATATTGTTGCAAGTTTCAACTCACTGTATGTAGGTTTTGAAATCTGCTGTGAAACCATACAGAATGTATTGATGCTAACAGAAGGACCTATTATTTTTAACACCCTCCCAGTACCTTCTCTACAAATGAGCATTTGGTGTCATATTACAGTTTACTACAGATGAAACTTTTTCTTAAAACAAGTAAGCTACTAGCAAAATATATTTTTTTTAAAACACAATCCCAATTCCTATGCCCCAAACAATCTATCACACACCATCTATGAAATCAATAGAGTCTATGTTTAAATAGAAGCCAGGAGCTAATATTATTTCTGTTGTTGGTAGGAATGGTGAAAAAAAATCAAAAAGTGCGAAAGAGGAAGTTCCTATCTATTTGACTATCAAGATTGAGTAAAAACCAGAAACTCTGCAATAGCATGCTTATCTCCTCTTTGATGATGTCTACTATAAAAAAGAATTAAGTTATCATTGTAGTTGGTGGCATGTCTTCCCTTCTGTACCTACTGTTCCTGAATTTGTTCTATAGGAAAAAGGAGATACTGTAGAGAGTAAGACACCATGTTACTTCAAAAGGTACCCTGTAAAATATTTAGAGGTTATATATGCATTATTTATAATTATATTTATAGAGATATGTGTGTATACATATTTATATGTACATCAGAAACAGGTGCATTATTGAATTTATGTCTGCCTTTCTGACATATTATACATGAACTTTTGATTTTAACATAAGCATCAAGTCCAAGTCTACTATGTATTTTATTAATAATTCATATTTTCATTAAGAGCAGCATCGTGTATTACCTGCTTCTTTGATATAAGAGCAAGGACCTTATACTAATTTGATGTAAATAGAATTGTTGCAGTCCCTATACTGATGGCATTCTAGCCATATTTCTTCAGAGAAGCAATGGTCGCGTGTTATTTCAATTGTTTTACTCTATAGGTTCTACTCATCAGTGATAAAGGAGTGAACTTACTAAAGTGAAGTGGAATGAGTATTTCCATAAAGCGCACGGTGTTTACTTACATGCCACTTCCAGAGATGCATTCCGACTCACTGCTTCGCCAAGATAGTTCCTTGCGACACAAACGTAGCTCCCTTCATCTGGCTTACTTCTGCGCCCATGCACAATTCGCAAAAAGAATAAGGATCCGCTGGGCAGAAGCATCCTGTGTGACCTGGGGTCATCCTTGTCTGTTTCCACCCTCTCACCATCCTTGTACCATTCAATGGTGGGAGTCGGCCGGCCCTCTGCCTTACAGTTCAGAGTGGTGGGCTCTCCCTTGGAGACAATGACGTCAGAAGGGTGTTCTACAATCCTGGGGGGGAAGTCTTCTTGACGAAGACGAGATCCTACAAAACATGATGCAAGAAGGCAGGTTTAGCACTTTTCTTATCTGTAATGTATGGTTCATCTACATTCACACTCATAGGGTTAAATGTTTTCAATTATTTAATGGAATAACCAGATACATGGCTTTATTTACATTTTACACATTTGGTTTTCTATACATATCTAAATCATCCCAAATCTTTTGTACAATGAGGCCATACAACAGTAAATTAATGTTAATTTTAGCTGTCAAACTTAACATGGTCCATAAAAAGGACAAGCAAAAGTAAAGATAATCACAAATACATCCCCCCCTCACCCTGTGGGGGGAATCAGCATGTTAAAATGGAGACTGAGGTGAATAAGACTGACTGATTTCTTGTTCTCTCAATACTTACTGTTCAGTGAAAGAGCAAGCCAGGTGAACAAGCCCAACACCGTGAACAAAGAACAGAGAAACCAGTGTACACACAACATTGTTCAATCAGAGAGGACATGATGTGGCTGGTAAAGTTTCAAACTAGTCTGAAATATGTGACTTTCATTCAACACACACACTGAATTTAAGGTGTAGTAACATGACCATCCTATATATCTATATAATATTTCCTGTATAATAGATAGAAAGCAATAGAGGCAAAAATAAATAAATAAATAAATAAATAAATAAAAAATAAATAAATAAATAAATAAATAAAATATAACCATGAGAAATGATGTTGTAATGGAAAAGTGGAGGAAATATCTTTGATATCTTAATAGAAATATACAGGTAGAATTTTGGTATTTTACCATAGTGTAAAATTGATAGACCCTGCAGTTATCTGAATGTTGTCTGTCACTGAGGGTGGACGTGTTGGACATATAGTCTCAAAGGTGGGAAAATTGAGATATTGGCGACCTGTAAGACACATGACTGTTGGTATCACCCTTGGAAGAGGCTGCTGCTGTTCTTTTGTTTTGTTTTGTAGCTTTGCTCCTTTCCTAGAACTCACTTGGTAGCCCAGACTCACAGAGATCCACCTGCCTCTGCCTCCTGAGTGCTGGGATTAAAGGCGTGCGCCACCAACGCCCAGCTGTTGATCTTATAGACTAAGTCAGTTTGTGCAAAAGTGAATTGTTATAAGACTGATATGTGGCCTCTGAGTGTTTCTCGCTATCTGTCTTGCTTTTTGATCTATATTCACCTATCATTCCACTTACTGTTCTGTCATGCAGGCAGTATGCCCTCACTCAGAACCATGAGGTGGCTCTATGAAACGGAGCTAAATCATCCTCTTCATTTACAAAGTACACAGGTATTTTACAGTAGCTACAGTAAATAAGCTGGTAGAAGCACCAATGATATTCTAGTGATTCAATAAAAGTTGTACCATGAAATGATAGAAATACAACATCTAGGCATTTTGAAGATCAAAATTATGCATTATATTCTGTTTGGGATACAGTTGAGTTGTTTTTGTTTGTTTGGTTTTTTTTTTTTTGGTTTTTTTAGATTTATTTGATTATTTGTCAGTGTGTCTGTGTGTGCCCTGGAGCTAGTGTTACAGGCTGTTGTGAGCCACCCAACATGAGTGCTAGGAAACAAACTTTTCTCTTCTGATAGAACAGCAAATGATGTCAACGAACTTCTAGATACTTTTGACATTTAAACAATCTCTGCTTTGGCTACTATCCTACTATATTGCAGATGAATCAAAAGAATATTCTAAAAGCAATAGCCATGCAGAGAAGATAATGATAATGACCTATAGTGGACTATCCTACTGTTTGCTGTTATAACTTTCCAAGCAATCACCTAAATTTGCAGATTTCTGTTCTGTGATGACAGGTAATACACCTCAGTGTAATTCTAATCCACTTTCAAGCCAATTAAAATGCATATTTTAATTTAATAAAAACAGAACTTAATTTGGTCATGAGTTTACCATTCTTTTTTTGGAAGAGAATATATTTTTAATGGTTGCAAACTATCTGTTTCATTTCATCAGATGCAGCAAAAAGAACTACAATAAAATTTGAGGGGGAAATTTTAAACTTGATTTAATAGATGTGATGTGTTTGGACAGGGAGGCCCAATCTGTACCACAGCAATGTGGGCTCTATATCATAAATACAGTGTCCTTAAAGTAAGTGATGTGTTACAGAACGTTTTCCTCATTTATAATTTTTTACTTTAAATGCAATCATTAGACCTGTAACAGTTAACTAGAGCAGAAAATAAAATGTGAAAGGTCTCATCATTCAGACAAAGATAGATTAAAAGGAATATATACAAGAATAATTAATAAAGCTACAATCTCAAGGTGTAGTTGTGTGAGGATTCTATCCTTAAATTATGACAGTGCAAAGTTACATCCCTATGAGAGAGTCAATAAATAAATCTCAAGTAGCTCCATGAATTATTTGTAATTTTATATAAAAAATGGGTGTTGAGTGGGGGCAGGAATATAGTGTGGTGTTAATGATGGTGTATGATATATCCCTTCACTGCATTTTCAGAGAGGTGTGGGCCTTTAAATTATGAAAGACTCTCAATCCACTTGGTGTAAGCAAATGACTCAGTTACGTGACAACACTGAGATGACATTGTAACTCAGTGGGAATTCCATACTATACTGTGCAGGGTGTGTGTGTAGGGGGGGTTGCTCATACACAGAGTGCCTCAAAACCTTAGAACTTACGGAGTTTTAATACATGTTGTGGTCTCAAATAATTATAAAAGACACAACATAAAGATGAAGAAATCACAGAAATCAGAATGTGACTGCAGACTTGCAATGTCTAAATATACATTGTAAATAGCATTATTTCCTGAGATATACACACATCAAATAATGGTGGGTTCAATTTTGTGTGGTCCTGAGCCAAGGATATCTTTTAAGATCTATTAAAAAAGAAAGAATATTTGGCAGAAATAGGTGGAGTCAAAAGAGAAAAATAAGAAGGAAGGGGTAGAGAAAAGGGAGAAAATGTGGGAGGAAGAGGACAGGGAAGGCCATGGGCTGTGGGATAAAAACGCTCACCATCTGCTGCTACATAACAGTGACTGACTCTGCCCAACAATATATGTTTATTTTTCAGAACTATATCCACTTGAAATGTCTCTTATTGTTCTACAAATGGTTTCTCCATATTTCAAACAACCAAATTACCTTGATTTTTAAAGTAGTGTTAATAATACACACATAATGTGAAATATGCAAATCCCTGGTTGAACAGACAGGGAAGCAAATGATACAATAGCTATAGAATTCAGTGTCCTTTCAGCCAAAATCAAAACTATTATCTTTACATTTCTCAATTAGTAATTGCAGAGTCAAGTTTAATTAAAATGCTTTCTTAAACTCACCCAAGTTAAATGGGAACTCTTGAAAGGTGCCTAAAGAGAATGCCCAATGTTGTAAGCTATGGGACAGTCATTGTCACCTCCATAACTGAGGTGATTGTAGGAACAGAAAAGAAACTCAAGATCGTTCATGTATAATGTGGCAGACATCCTAAAAATTCAACAGGAGAGCTACGATGGCCTACACACTGGGTGTAGGGTATTTTAACAAAAACATCTTCTAAATTTGATTTAAAAGAATTACTTAAATGCTGCTACCTATAATTAATCCTTAAACATCTGCATTGGTTTTCAAAGGTAATTCACAAGAATCACCCAGAATGTCTTTAAATGTGAAATGGTTCACAAATTTGTATATCATCCATGCACTGGGCCCAAATCAATCTCTATATTTTCCAATTTTTGTACATATGCCAATAGACAAACCTTGAAATGTTTCTTTTTTATTTAATTATATGTATGTATGCACTGCATGTATGTGCACAGATGGCTGTGGGTCCACATATATTTGTGATGCATGTACACATATGTTAGCATGTACTTGGGGTACAGAAGTTATGTAGGTTGTATTCTTTAACTACTTTCCTCCTTGTCTTTGAGAGGGCATATCTCAAAGAATCTGGATTTTCCAAATTAGTCTAGACTATCTGTCTGGCCAGTGAGCTAGCTGCCTTGATAGTTTTGAAAAGCACGGATCCCTGGTTTCTTCAGTGAGCAAGTAGCAGGGGATGAGGGGTAGAAGCTGCAATGTTAGAGTTCATGCCCAGACAAGATCATGCATTTAGGTTTAGCTCTATCCAAGCATCCCATGGTCATATCAGCAGATGTGTCCAGGACCACTCTCCTGAGAATCCCAATTTACACCATGAAAAAGTCCCATTTCTTGGAGACTTTCTCGTATTTTCAGGGAGAATTTTTACTTCTCTAAATTGAGTGAATTCATGAATACTGTTACATTTTGCTTTTTTGAGTCAATGACCACTCATGTGATGTGAACATGATAGAACTTTCATTCTCAGAAGCGATGCCAATCATGTGACACAAGAATCAAGCACCCAGAAGTGTGCTGCTTGATTTTACCTCATGGGTTTCTAAGTAAAATGCCCCTGCCTTGTTCTTCAGTAGAAAAGCTGTATTTCTTGGAACTAAGCTGTAGTTTTTATTCACAAAAGTGACTCTCTCCATCAAGTATTAGAACTTCTGCAGGTCAAGCAATGACTCCCGAAATGTCCTGAGTTTTTCCTCACAGAGGAACTTCATTACAAATTAGAAGCAGAGTAGGAGGTTCTTTTCCTACAGAAAAATTTCCAGTTTCTATTTTTTTCTCTCCTAAAATATATGGGATTGTTCATTCTAGTTTTTAGTAATCATGTTCAAACAAAGTAGCTTACCATAAAATATTATACTAGTAAATTAATCCAAGAAGATGACTACAATTATGACAATGTTTAGAGGAGCAGGGGAATATTGTAGCATGATTTCCATCCCAGTTTGATGACTACAACTACGTGGATTAGAGAAGGCTGCCTGAAAGTAAAGCAGGAAACTATTTCAGAAACGAAGGGAAAAGGTTATTACTCAGCTATTATTCATGTTGTTGCTTATCTCATTTGTGGGGTATAAATCAAATATGAACATCTCATTTAAGATTTTCCATAGACTAAAAGAGATAGATATATGATAGATTGTAGATAGATAATTTAATGGTAGACAGATGGTTGATAGCTACATAGATAGATGAATTATAGACTAAATGGATGCATACATAGATAGATGGATTATAGACTAAAGACACATATGTCATTAGAATAATAAGTAGCCATTATGGCTATTTTTTACTCTGTAAACCATTACAAATATCCTTTCTAAATTCAGTCCATAAAATACTGAGCAAATTAACAAGAGTATGTCTTTTCTGAGGAGAATTTTTACATTCATGTTTTATTGCTTAATACATTTAGCTCCATCCACTGATAACTTTATATTCCTCTGTCAGAAAAAAAAAAACAAAAACAATTCAACATTTTCATCAGTGACAGAAATGTAACTCAGTGCCACATTGATCAGTGAAATTGAAGCAATTAGTAATAAATTGAAGTTCATGAATCACCCCATTGAATCAATCATCACAACTTTTGCTGTGTTTATTTCAGGAAGACTCAACCCCAGTGTTCTTCCCTTATTGGAGCACAAAGAATAGAAAAAGATGTCAGGATGATATTTTTCTCTGGAGATTCTTTAGTATAGTAGAATACATTCTAAGACTTTATTATATTTAAATACTACTAAAACTCAGAGTTTTAGTTCACATAAAGAAATGTTTAAGATTCCCTTTACCTCTGGAAGTACATGAGTTATATTTGATGTTATCTTGTAATATACTATACCATGAAATTAAAGATAGGCTTAATCTAAAAGCAATATCAAAATGGAGACATAGAAATATTATTTTTAAGTATGTTATTTCAATATAGACCCCAAACTAACAATTTTTATCATTAAATGAATTGTCAACAAGTAACATGATTCTTATAATTATTTTTAATCACTCAATGGAAAGCTTTAATTGTAAAGTACTCAGTTTCACAATATGGTATCCATCAGGTCCCCCTACCTAGTTTTCTGGAATAACATAAAAAGACTTAGGTACCAAAGAAAAACTGGATCTCAAATCCACATCCTATAATGAAGAACCTAGAATATAACCAAGTACAACAGCACTGAGATTTCCTCCCCCAAACTTGGGGACTCTGAGTTTCCAAGGTCACTTTTCCTCAAGTGTTCACTGCTTTCTTAGCTCTTTGGGGACTATAAAACCTCAAATTTCCAGGCAACGTTTAGTCCTTCATTTTGTTCTGTTGACTTTGCACTGTGAGGGCCAGACAGTGAGTTCCAGAGATCTATCAGTCTCTGTCCCATCAGCACTGGGACTGCATACACCTGCTGCTTTGTGCAGCCTTGTCTGTGACAGCTGAGGATCTGTATTCAGGATATTAGGCTCTGAGGCAAGACCTTTACCAACAGAGCCTTCTCCCATGCCCTCTGATTCATTTGATACATAATTTAGCCAAGGACAACCTGGCAATATATGGCTGCATATCTTAAGTGTATAAATGGGTAAAGGTATTCAAATTTTTCTTCTTTGGTCACAGTAAATGGATGAAAACTAAGATTCATAAAAATTTCTAAATTTCTCAATTGCATTTCAGTTCCTACTGTTAACAGAAATTGCTGGAAATATTAAAACACAAAAGCATTCCTTATTTTTGTTTATACTACTCTGGCGTATTCGGTACCTTCATTAGGTAAGTTTTAATCTATTATATGAATATTATATTTTTGGCTGTTCATATTCAAGACATTGGCCTTGCCTAAGCAGGTGGCCCTGGAGACAGGTAAATATCAACCTTCACAGCTAGAACATGGCTTGTATAACTTACAATCAGTAACTTTAGGTGATTGAATGCAGGAGCAGACACATGTGAACATATACATTATCTATATAATGTTAAAGATAAATCTTTATTTATTGATCGGAATGTATTCTAGATAATTTTAGGGATGATATTCCCCCAGAGAAATTAACTCCCTGCTGTGGGATGTTGTATATGTTAAATGTGTCGCTCTGATTGGTTAATAAATAAAACACTGGTCAGTAGCCAGGTAGGAAGTATAGGCGGGACAAGGAGAGAGGAGAATTCTGGGAAGTGGAAGGCTGAGTCAGAGAGATGCTGCCTGCCACCTATCATGCAAAGCAAGATGTAAGGTACTGGTAAGCCACTAGCCACCTGGCCAGTTATACACTAATAGATATGGGTTAATTTAAGAAATAAGAACTAGATAACAAAAAGCCTTCTGTGGCCATACAGTTTGTAAGCAATATAAGTTTCTGTGTGTTTACTTGGTTGAGTCTAAGCTGCTGTGGGACTGGCCGGTGAGAGAGATTTGTCCTGACCATGGGCCAGGCAGGACTGGAGAAAACTCCAGCTACAACTCCCTACTTCATAAATTCATTTCCCAACAATTCAGTGAGCAGGCAATGCATTCATCTAGATATCCATGAAGTTAAATGTCAAATCAATTTGCTCCACCTTAATGGTGGAAGATATTCTTTAAAGAGTAATTTGCCACCAAATCAGAGGTCTTCATGGGTTAGGCAGACCTGCCTTATAATGACAAAAGCAATCCTTATTCCTGGAAAGATATCTTTTGAAATTTAGTTTCTTATTATCATATTTATAATACTGTGTTATGGTTTAAAATTGCATTGGCTTTACAAAATATAGTAGAATGAAACAATCTCTAACACATTAAATTGTATAATAACATTTAGTTTTCTAAAATCTATTGACATCAATTTTATGGCCATGATAAAATTGTAATGAACTGATACCATTCTAGCTTCCCATTGTACTTTCTAAGCAATATATTGTGAAAATTCTGTGTCAATGACTTTAATCTCAGTGACTATAACTACAAAAGATCTGTGTTAGTGTCTAAAAATCATCATTTCCATTATCACTAACATTTTACCTCATGTTATTACCTAAACATTTTACCTCATGAATACCTAAATATTCTTTAAATATTTGGTTTATATAAATTTTTTTAGATTGTTCAATTTTTTTTCTAATTTGAAATGTTCTATCATAAAGCCAAAATGAAATGTGACAACTTTGTTAAAAATTTTCATACAAATTTCTTTCCTTATATAATAAATGAGGCAGTTTTAAATAACAAAATTGAAAATATTATAATCCAAACAGTTCCTTGAAACAATAATGGCTCAATTATAAACAAAAAAAAAATGATAGTATTAGTTACTATGAGTTAACTGTGTTAGATTCTTTAGGTTCAAGACATGAACATGCATTTAGAAAATGACTAGGGGTGCAATGCATGGCTCAATATGTGAAATGCTTGTATGGCAAGTGTGAGGACCAGAACCTATGTAAGGCCACACAGGGCAGTCAATGTGAATAATCCCAGAAGTCTTAGAGGGGGCTGGGTTGTGAAGACTGAAGATGCCTCAGAAGTTCTCAGGCCAACTAGCCTGGCATGAACAGCAGATTACAAAAGAAACCCTGTTGCAAGCATGGCAGATGGTGTGAGCCATCACCAAGCTTGGCCTCTCCCCACACATGCATGGTATCACACATGTACACAGGCTCACAGAGAGGCACACATACTTTCAAAAATTATTTTACACTTGCTTATCTTTAATCAACATCCAACCCTTGAGAGAGTTGGTCTACCATGAATCTCAGTGCTTTAGTGTATTTTCTTCTTAACATTATACTTAATCCAAGGAATGCTTTAGAAAGGCGGCACCTAAAGATGGGGTTCAAATACATGGCAATTTGATAAATGGTAACGTCTATCAACAGCAGTGAATAATGTTTCTCCCTAAGAATGACAAGTCAACTGAAAATGGCTCTTCTTCAAATACTGAAGATACGTAGGGAATCCCAAGTTTCTCACTCTAAACCTTGGTTTACTTGTTTTAATACACAGCAGTGTCAAACAGATAACGTTGCTGAATATACGGTTGCTTCTCGACGTGTTGAATGCTATGTAATAAATCAGTCAGTAAACACTTTCTTTTATTGTGGTATACCATGGTTTCATTGGCAGAACCTCTATCACTATACTCAGAGGAATCTGTTACTGTGTAAAGACAACAAACTATCATTTCATAGGATATGTATCCTTTTGATGCAGTAACAGGTCCTTCAAAATGTACCTTGTGTGTATCTATTTATACTGCTGTCTATTGCTACCTAGTGAACTAAAAGTCAATCTGAGCAACATACTTCAGAGTATCCCTGAAGGGGCCAAACTTTTCAAGCTCAGCAAGTTGATCAACGTGGGTCATATGCTGTCTGCAAAGGTTTAAATATGTAAGTATCATGTCTGCCAGCAATATGTTACATAAATGCATTAATCAGTCATGAATGCTCATTTCAGTAAAGGTCAGAAAATTGAAATTTTGATTTAAAACGTATAAAGGACACATAAACTATCCATTGCAACTCACAACAAACTAGATGGACATGTTTTTAGTAGTAAATTTATTATCTAAGAATGCCAAAGAACTTATCCTTAAGTTATACTCATTTTCTTGTAACAGATATTAATCTGTAGTAACATTTTGCATTTCTCTAAACTATTTTATATAAAAAAAAAAATGTCTCCAGCAACATAAATGACATTTCATGAAAAATCTGTAAAACCACCAGAGAGTTAATCCTTAAGTGTTGTCTATGTCTTGGTAGAGAAGTTCAGTGGGGATCAGGTGACATCAAGCCATATTTTATCAAGGCTCACTAGCATGATTTAAATAGCATAAAATGAAGAGGAATATTACAATTTTATTTCATTTTAGCCCTTACCAGTGGTTTCAATGAATGGACAAAATGAAATTATACTTTTGCCCATTAAAGCACACTTTTCCTTGAAATGTCTAAATTATAATTGTATGGTACTGTGTAGTTTAAAATAAAGCTATGCTTTGTGGAATAAATGATCCACCTCAGAGACCAACATCGTGATCTCGATGGATGAAGTGTTAGCAAGAATGGTGGGAGCGACTGCATTTAATTCAGATTTCTTTATATTGTACAATGGCATGTTCAGATGCTTTGCTGAAGCTGATACCTTGGAAGGAAAGGAGCCTTGAGGTGAAGGGAACTGAGTACAGCTTGTATTATCACATTGTCTTTGCTTATCAGGCTCAGAGTGAATGGGTTTCACAGGTGACCAACCTGAATGAAGGCAATAGGATCATATTTCTACAGCATACAAACCCAAGTCCACATTATTTCACACAAAAGTAAATGAAAAACGTTCACTATGCTGAAAACATGCTATTTTTTAATACAAAGTAGATATGGTAAAACAGCTTCAAAGGTTTTCGTATGCTTATGATCCTATAGAAATAATTGGAGTTCAAAATTTCCTTGATTTTGTATATAGGAGGGCTACTAATTTTTTGAGTTGATCTTGTATCCTGCTCTGTTGCTGAAGGTGTTTATAAGCTGTATCAGTTCCTTGGTTGAATTTTTGGGGTCACTCATGTATACTATCATGTCATCTGCAAATAGGGAAAGCTGGACCTGCCTGTACTGAATCCACCAGGTTTAAATGAATCCCCAGGGGAGTCTTGGCCCTGGAGGAGATGGGAATGGAGGGGAGGGGCTGGGGGGGAAGGTGAGGGCGGCAGGGATGGGAGGGAGGAGGACAGGGGAACCCATGGCTGATGTGTAAAATTAAAACACAGATATAATAGATAACAAAAAAATTCCTTGATTTTGTTTCATTCAGCGCATTAAAATAATAAATATATACGATTTAAGCAATTTTCTTTAAGAAAAATAGTTTCCACAGCTTTATTTGGTAAACCACAATGACTCTGAAAAGCCACCAACAGTGAGGCTATTTGAATGGCTGGAGGAGCTTAGACTATAAACTAGAGTTATGATAGTAGATAAGGAATATGAGTTACCTTAATGGTCAGGGCACATTTCTTCTGGGTATCTACTTTCGTCTTAGTTTTTACTATTAATGATATCTCTTAAAAGCTTTTAAAATGAGCGCTTTAACAGAACTTTAAATTTCCTCCCAAGGCATGTCTTCTGTTTCAGAAGAAAACGACTAGCAGATTATATCACTGCTGTGAAAAAAACCTTGAGTGTTGTTTTCAGAGAAAAAAGATTCAGTATGAAGGGGAAAAAAAGGAGCTTATTTTTCTGCTGAATGGAGAAAAGCACCAAGAAAGAGTGCTTTAGATGCCTTCAAATGATCCTTTCTCTGTTTGAATTATGTACTAGGAAACTTTAAGAGACCAAATTTCTTTGGATCTCTCAAAAACATCTGCCGCTTTCAGGAAACTCGTTGGAGGGAACGTGGTGGTATATTTCCACTTAGTCCATTTACTTTGAAGATTTAGCAAATGAGGGAACAGGTGAAATTGACCATGTTAGATGTGGGAGGGTTATGAACATATGGCATGGAATGAACATCATTCAGACACTTAAAATGTAACACTTTACTGTCACAAAGCAAAAGGTGTAGAAAACAGAATTGAGAGAAGGCTGATAAGAAGGGAGGAAGAGCCCAGAGCTGTTGTGGTTTGGAAAATGAGAGGCAGCTTAAGATAAGCTATCATTCGGAGAAAAGGGTATTGCCTTCACAGTCTGGTGTTCAGTGCTTCAGATTCTGACCAGTGGGGTTGTGTAGAAGATCAGCAAATGAAGAAGTGTGAAGGAAACAGAAAGGGTGCAAACTTAAGGATAGAATAACCATCTCAAGTCCTGTGGTTCCTTTACCAAAGAGACAACTATCTATGTTGTGTGTGTGTGTGTGTGTGTGTGTGTGTGTGTGTGTGTATTTACATGCCTTAAAAAAGGAAAAGGCACATGATATTATTTCTTATAAATTTATACCATAAATGGAACAAAAAGGTGAACCTCCCCAATCTTTGAGTTGTGTGTAAATTACTAAATCGAGTTTATGCAGAGTTGTAATTCTGAACTTAGTTAATGGATCCCCAGGTACGTGTGACTTGATCCTCTCCCCAGTACTTCCCACAGAGCTCATTCTGTCTCACTGTGTCAGTTGTTTATTATGTCTATGACAACACCCTCAAATCTCTAGGATCTTCAGCTCCAGGAAGCTGTAGGCTTTTTTTCCTAGGAGCTCATCTGCAGGCTCAGTGATCACTTCAGATTTTGTTTGCAAATCAATGAACTACTCCTGTCCTTGTCTCAATTCTCATTCTCCTCTCCTTCCTGACATTGTCTCTAGCTTTCTCCAAGTTCCTAAGTATACAATATCCTGGTGGTTGAACTCTTCAATGGCTTCCATATCCACATAGCATGGAGTCTTCCTTTTTCTCCAGATGTATACCTGTCCTTCATTTCCACTGTCACCATCGCTAGTAAAACTCAGTTCCACCCAAAGCATATAGTTTGTATGATTTAAATGTCCTCTTTCTTTCCACTTTTTCTTTAAATTCTGCAAAGATATGTAAGAATCTCAGAATGGCTAAAAAATGTTTTCTTTGAGAAAAGAAGTTCGTTAGTAAAATCTCGAACTTTATTGAACTTCCCTGAATTTTTCCATCTCCTTTGTGAGTAGAAATCCATTTATCCAGCCAGCTGACTTATAAATTAGACTCTTCTAAATCCAGTTTACACAGTCAGGATTAAGCAAATTGCTCTATGAGTCTTACCATGAACTGCAAAACTCTGAACCTCAATGCCAAGGCTCAGCGTTTATTTGGACAACATTTATTCATGCTGCCACAAAGCCTTTGTGTCACTGGTTGAGCGTCCGAGGTGCCAGAACATCCTTTACTACATTAGCACTTGGCCATGTTACTCATTTTCTGAGTTTAAAAATTCATTGGCTACAAGGGACAACAATTGAAGTGCAGAATCCTCTATTTCATTGAGGTAACTTGACCCTGAGGTATTTATTGAAATGGCCCATGCTGACATTGACTCATGGGTCAGCTGCACAAGATACAGCTACTAAAACAACAAGGCAAGCAATGACTTAACCCAGATGATTGTTTTTCCATTTGGAGGATGAGTGCTTTTAAATATATATAAAAATATTATCTACTAACTAGGGGCCTCAATTAACCTCTGCACATTACTCCTGAGATCATTAGTAGAAACAAAGACAGTTACATCAAAGCAGTTGACATATGCTCATCAGCCTTGCTATTTGTGTGTCCAGCATATGGAATTTGAGCTCTAATGCACAAAAACACAGAAACAAATTTCAGAGGGAAAATATATCAATTATCTAAAGTCTATCAGCAATCAGCAAAGGGGGAGGCTTATATCTCTGTTGTCATTAGTTTACAACCAAGTGATTACTTTAATTATTCTCATCGGGTCTCAGAAAGGTATTAAACACCCAATGATCAGTCACAGAAACAAAGGCATGAATAAGAACACATGTATAACTCCTCCAGGCTCAATGAGCTCCACCTTGATGTACTGACGGTTCTTAATGAACGACCACCACCAATTAGACAAACAACAATTAGATTGAGCACTGGAGTGTTGAAACACGAATGAGGGGTTGACCCCTGAAATTTAAATTATTTTTAGGTGCTATTTAATTTCTCATACAATAGCAAGAGAAAAACTTCCCCGATTTTTCTCATCACCCAGAGTCACTGGGTTTTAACTGTATATTTTGCAGGCTTAAATTCCAAAGCTTTTCCTTCTTCTTTTCTGAATTTTGTGGCCTGCCGGTTGATATGCTCTTTCATTACAATCAACTGAAATCAATGAGTAGAGATTAGAAATATGAGCCTAATACAGCATTTAAATGCAGGGCCACAGAAGACAGCATGCATACATTCAGCGGCATTCATACAAAACTTATAGTCAAGCCTGGCTCTCAGATAACACATTATCTTTGCAGGAGAAGAGGAAGGGATTTTTCAAAGGATTAGATTCTGTAGCTAAGACTGTGAATGATAAGAAAACAAATACAAGTGAGAGGACCTGTGAAGTATTACGTAGAGCCCCAGTAAGCTTGTGTTGGGGATATGTGTACATAGTCCTTTCTGTAGGAGGCACATTGCTGAAAATGTCCATGACCCATGGACTATTCTCCAACAATCCCCAAATTTTACAACACTTAATATGCTTTTATACAAGCCATTGCCTTCCCTCGCTTAACAAAAATAGAAATTTTCCCTGCTTGCACTGGCAAGCAGCCCACGTCTGTCTGTACCACAATTATTTCTCAATGACTTGGCACCACCTTTAATGTTGTGCTGCTTGCATAACAGGATTCTGTGTTCTGCTTCTGTTCATCTCGCTGCGAGTTGTGGTTCCTTGGTTATTGTGAATGCCCACCAGCATTTTTCTATGGCTTTCCTTGGAATTCACCTACCCCCACGCTGCCTTAGAGGTGAGATCACATTGAGTCTCCACTTCCTCAGGTCCCTTGGTGGGATCCAAGGCAGAACTGCTTTCCTTATGGTGAATTTTACTGTTATAGTCAAAGGTGTAATAATGGGATTTGATGTCAATGACCATTGGATTGTAATGGATCATATTCCCAATATGACATGAGCATTTAAAATGATGCTTCATTTACTTCCAATTCAGCGAACATTTTTCTTTTACAGTCAGGGGCAAACTCTATGTACTCAAACAGGATAGTTCCAGTAACCTGCAATTTTTCATAGACCAGTACAGCTAGTGAACAGACATAAAACCCACACATGTATAGGAACCAAATTTTACTTATTTTCTCGCAAGGAGGAATCTGACATTCCATATTAATGTCAAATATATTCTATTAAACAAAACATGATTCTGGTGAATATCTTATAAAAATCAAAATATATAATATCCATATGTAATTGTATCATCTGAGTTACACACTGTTTATGCAAATGTACCTAGTCGTTAATACAAAACTCCCACTACCTATGTGTTAGTGAAGAGAGGACACAGCAAATATTTTGAAACTTGCTGCCCCTGTGACAGAGGCAGTTGTATGCATGAGGCAGAGGACACAGGTCTATCCTCTCAGTCAACTGTAACTAGCTGAGCTGAAGAGAGCTTTTCTAATTCTTGGCAGAATAACAAATTCTGAGGCAGAGAGGGGATGGGGTGAGATTTTTTTCTCCTGTAAGTAACTTAATGAATGAAGTACTAATTAACATTATGGCATTGATAAATGGAGAGAGAGATTAGGGATGTACTCGATATTCAGACCTTCGCAGATGGACTGTCAAAGCCACATTAATTCCTATCTCATTGGAGCATCTGCTTCTCCCATAATCCACTGGCCCTTGGTACGGACAACACAAACTGTTGTGACTCAATTCGATTTATATCAATCTAATTTCTTTTAATCCAATTTGTATTCCAATCAACTACCTTCTAATCACTTAAATCTTCAGCCTCCATCTGGTAAATTTTCCCTCAAAATTAACGGAGCAGATGCCTCTGCGATTGTCTTCCACAGTCAAGCTAATCAGACCCTTGCAGTGGCCTATAGAGTCCCCTGAATAGGTACGTGACTCACCGTGGTGCCCTTCTAGTTACAAACACCATGAGGTAGGAAGACCATTTTCTCTAACATTAATTGGCTCATTTGCATAACACTGCTTGGGAAGAAATGCAGGACATAAAAGCCAAGAGAGGAAAACTACCATGAGAGCAAAACCTGCTCACTTGTCAACCAACCTTTACAGCTCAGCCTGTCTTCTCTTCAGGTTAACAAAGAGGGGACAGGATATAATTCATTACCTAAAGGGCTCCAGTTTTATTCTGCACTCAATTAGACTACAGGAAGTTTGTCTAATAGTCAAAATTCATATGGAGACTCAACTTTGGTTAACCAACATTTTCTTAAAATAGGCTTTTGGATTTCCGAGCTATGCACTAATGTATTCTGTAAAGCATATGGGATATGAAGCAAATAGCCCCTGGCTAGCACTGACATTTATACCCAGGGAACTTCCACAGTGAACTGTAATTAAGGTCACAGATTAAGTGTGCCCCCATAGACCAACCAGCACTACCTGTGGAATACACATCATTGTGCCAAGAACATATTTAGCAAACAAATAAATAAAGGTCCAGGACATATAAAAGCAAAAACCACAGTATAAACTATACCTCACAGCAGGCTAAATTTAATTTCATTTAGTGATACTCATATTTGCTATGTATCTTATTATTTTTAAATACTATTTTTGTTTTTATAAATTTAAAGACACTGTCAAGTAAGGATATTAAATTATTCAATGTGGGCACATGAGGAATTAGCCTCCAACCACTTTTGCTGTTAGACAAAACACATAAGAGTAGCTAATAAACAGTAAAATTAATATCATCTGCTTGGAGTGAATTTTGCCTAGTGAGGCAGTCTTGTTAATATTATTAAACAGGCAATAGTGTCAAAATCCCTTCATAAAGTTTAACAAATTATCAATGGATGAATTAAACCACTGAGTGTTCAATCAATCTACTCCTATTATTCTGACCAGAGTCAGAACACAAAATGGTTTATGGGAAGCTGAGACACTGGGTCAAGATTATGATGGGAAAATCCACAGACTCAGCTGACCCAAGCTAGTGGAAACTCACGAAATCTGGACTGACAGCTGGGAAACCTGTATGGGACCAAATTAGAGCCTCTGAATGTGGGTAATGGTTGTGATGCCTGATCTGTTTTGGGGACCCCTGGCAGTGGGACCAGGACTTATACCAGGTTCATAAACTGGCTTTTTGGAGCCCATCCCCCTATGGTGGTTTAGCCTTGATATAGGAGGGAAGGGCTAGGCCCTGCCTCAATGTGGTATGCCAGACTTTGTTGACCACCTAAAGGAGGACTTACTGATAGGAATTCCAGCCATGCCCCCATGGTGACACATGAGGAGGGGGACACCACATTCAGTCATTTCCACCTAGTCATTTCTGGGTTATATGTCCCACATAACTCATGCGCTACATGGTCATGTAAATAGTGAGCTGCATGCCCAGATGATCTATGCACATGCATGGGTGGGTCTGTGGTGTGGTCCTTTAAAAAGTGGGCCCAGTGCCGTTTGTGTGTGTGTGTGTGTGTGTGTGTGTGTGTGTGTGTGTGTGTCCGTCCTTCTTCTCTCATGTGTTCTTTCAGCAGGCTTGATCACATCTATCCCTTCTAAACTCTTATTAGTGGATTCTGTTGTGTTTGGTGACTTTTCCTGACAGGGTAAGACCACTGCTAAAAACTATCACTCACCCCCCTGAGGAGTGGGTGGGGGAATGCATGGTGGGGAGCTGGGGTATGTGGATGGAGGAGGAACTGGGGATGGAATGTCAAATAAAAAATAATTTAAAAAGTTTAAAAAAAGAGAAAGTATCGTGTTGAGTTGGAGACATAAGAATAAAGAATGAATCTGGGCTGGTAGAAGCCTGTGGTTAGTGTATATCTCAGTCTAAAGACACTGATGGGTACACAACTCTCAATGAATAAGAAAATCAACCACTTCTGAGCTCATCTCTGTCTTATTAACTCTAGACTCAAGTGTGAGATGTAAGCTTAAGAGTTAGCAACTGTATGGTATTTATCCATTCTGTTGGTACCTCACTGTGACATGGTGAGAAAGAATACTATCACTTATCCCATGTTATGAGAAGACAATGACCTAACAGGAACAGTATGTTCAAATGAGTGTCTGGGACAAAATGTTCCAGAAAAATGAAGAGTCAGTTAAAAAGATGAAAGCTAAGATTTGCACTATTACATTTTCACATGTGTCTAGAGGTACATTAACTGTACTATAGCTAAAGGGCAGTGTCAGTTTTCTCAATGAAATTTACAGTTCTCAGTGACAAAGATGTCATAACAGTATGTTGGTTTTAGGTACTAGAATGAAGTCTATCTGTGAATGAAATCAAACGATGCTTCATAAATTACTCTTCATTAGACAAATACATTCATTTAAAGACCCACTAAGACGTAGGGAGGAAAAAATGGTACATGATTAAAGTGATATGTCTATAGAAAATATGTAGACTATATTTTGTATTTTTATCAACATAAAGTTAAAATAATATTATTATTCGGTTCATTATTCTTCTCACCAGGAAGCTACTGATTGCAGGGAGCAACCTGCTTCACTGAATAGTCCTTATCCATCTTGAGGCTGTTCATATAAACAAGGATCAGAATCTCAGATAATCTCAACAGCTGAAACTCAGAAAGAACTCTGCTTTCCTTGTTGGTACTTTTCTGATGTTACCAATATCCATTGTTATTAAAACTATATTTCTTCTGAAGTATCATTTATCAACAAGGCACTCCATATTACATGCCCTAAAATGCAGGTATGACATGAAAAATAAAATGCTCTCCATTGGAATCATCATAAAAAACATGACATCTAATAAACATAGCTGACCGTTCCATAATGCTAATGTTGCTGTGGACAGATATTATAATCCTAATAGATAAGAGACCATACATTCTATTATACTTATATAATAATCACTGGGCAAAAGCAAGGTGGCCTTTCTTCCTTCAATTTATAGCTCATTTGAATACATTTAAACTTATTTAATGTATTCAGATTTCTAACAATGAAATTATAAGTAGTATGATAGAAATGCAAACAAGAGCTTTTTAGCAGTAAAAATGTTAATATTTTTAAATCTTTCCTTTAAACAATGAGCAAGAAAGAATGGTGACACATGAAACATTTCTAATGCGGTTTTGAAAGTCTAGCTTGCTACTTGTCCTTTCTTTGGGCACAGTTAGCTGTTCTGAAATGACATTTCTTCAAAGGATTGTGTTTGTTCATTGATTCATTGTTTATTCATTTGAAGGTAATGTTTCTGTGATTAATACATGTCACAAATGGAAAAAAAAAACATAAAAGTTTCTGTTTTCTCTAGAGACAGGTTCTCTAAAATTGAGAAACACAAAACTCTGAATTTACCCAGGACATTGTCTACGTTTTTAATTGAACTAGTGATATCAGTTCTTAGCCTGTGCTAAGGGAAACATCTGTCAAAAAACCAGCTGAACCAATAAACACTCTAATGTGCTAGGAAAGACTCTGCCTTGATTTGTTTAAAATATAATAGATGAACACAAAAGACTTTCTCAGGAATGCAGCTAATCACATTAGTAGGCATTTGTAAAGAAGCAAGACACATAAAAAAATATCATCTGTTCTTAGCTACTTCCTCTGTCCTGGAGTATGGTACAGGTGGCAGGGGCCATATTTTAAAACTGAACCTCGAGGCAAAGAAAGATGAGACCATGTAAGGTAGGTTGACACTGTCAGGTTTCCATTATAGACACAGAGACAAGGAAGCATTTTCCCTTCATCTACTTACAAGAGTGAAAACAAACTGGACACACTTGAATATTTATGCAAATCAAAATTTAAATTTGCACCTCTAATTCAGAACTGTGCACAGTACTAGTGATGAAAATGAAATATTATTAATCTATTTAATGAGAGTGCTCATTTGTAAATGATCTTAATTTGTTATGCTGTGCATCTTTATGTGTTGTGTATTAAGCATTTTTTGAAAATGACTATGAAAATAGCAAGTTTTAAATAAGTTAAAATACATGATCTAGTTAGCAAGGCTTATGTACCTCTCCCTCCCCCATTTTTTTTTATTTTTACATCTGTTCAGGACTTAATTCTGATTAGGGATAAGACTTTGTGGTTGTGTTTCACATGGAAGAACAGAGAATTGCATCATGCCCATAGAAAAGCCTATCCGGTCACCTTCAGTGTGAGGGTCAAGTTGTGAATTCCCCAGAAAGTCGCAGCAAATCAGACAACTTAATAATGCACTGGGGAAGAAATCACTTAATATTCATGTTGACAGAAAAGAGCAAAGATTAATCATGAGGACTCTGGACTCTGGGAGGACTTGAGACAGCCTAAATCTGAGCTCCAGGAAAGCTGATTGCTTTAAAGCAGTTCACAGAAACCCTGTGATGAAATGCTAAGGTTTACTGCAAATTGGCAGTGGGTGACAAACGAGGGCCTTCCTTCCTTTAACTTCAAATTAATCACGCTGCCCTGTTGATCTTTGTTTTCTGTAATGTGCTGCTTGCAACCTCACTGGTGCTCTTTGGTATGGAAAGGCGATCTTGTCACTGAATTTTAAACAACAGTAAAGACCATTTCCTCTCAGAACTGCTACAGCCGACAGGTGATTTCAAAAGGAATATGCTTTTTCTCACTCAGTGTACTCACTGTCTTCTGATCATTCTCCTCATTTCTTATGAGGAACTACACCTTAGAAAAATAACAGCCAATGTTTACTTGGAATTCAGAGCACTGAAGTAAAAGCATCCAACCTGTTAAATACTATTTTTAATGATAGTGATTAAATGTAATTATATTTCTTTTCCCTTGAGCAATTTATTAGCCCTGTTTGGATTAAATACTTGTTTGCTATAATTTTTAAAGGGCAATTGTTTTCATATTTATTAAGTATTTCCCCCAGTACATACCTACAATTCCCTCAGAAACAGCAATATAATCATAAACATGAGAAAGGCTTAGCATTCATTTCTTATTCATGTTTTTAAAATGATTTTCTTTTAACTTTTGCTAATCACGCTATTCAACAGAATGAAGATAGCCTGACAATTCCATGAGAACAAAGTGACCTTTGTTTTGGTATCTTTATAGTATGTAAGTATAAATGCAACTCTGAGTGGAATTAAAAACAGAACAATTTGTGGGGAAATACTCAAAGTATATAAACTTTCAGGATGATGAAAGTTTGTAATTATTATATAATAAACATAAGGTGTACACAATTCAGAAACTTAAGTATAAAATATCTAGCATGTATTTAAAAAATTGTGGAAAATATGATAAAGTGTGAAACAGGAAGAAAAATCTGGATTATCTGTCAGAAAACCGTCAAAATTAAGTGATGCAGAGAGTCCTGGAAGATACATGTACTTATCCCCGGTTAAGAACTGGAATAGTGGGTTGGGGATTTAGCTCAGTGGTACAGCACTTGCCTAGCAAGCACAAGGCCCTGGGTTCGGTCCTCAGCTCCAAAAAAAAAAAAAAAAAAATCACTGATAGAATATACAAAACAAAATTCAAATCTCTATAAGCTATAGAAGTGAGCTATATCAGAATAACTAGATGACAGCATTAGGAAGAGTCACATAAAAATGCTTTAAAAGTTAGAATCAAGATTATGCGGCAGTTTAAAAAGCCATGTGAACAATTACAATCCCACTGAAAGTGCAATATAAAGCACCAAGTGGCTTTATCCACATTTTCAAAAACTACTTTGGTACTTAAGAAGCATCAGGGAAAAGTATATTTATCAAGGAGGTCCTTGCATCTACTCCAACAGAAGATAATAACAGACAGGGTGTGGGGATAGTGGGTAGATTCATTATCTTTGAAGGTATATGCTGGTGTCCTTGAAGTAAGGATACTTTATGTCCAGTCTCTTCCATAGGCTACAATGGCATAGAAAGACCCTATACAGGGCACTGTGATAGAAGTGGATCACAAGAAAACTAAACATGCACTAGCCAGCCCAAATTTCACATCAAATGACTACTATTAGGAGTCTCTATAAGCCATGGACAGGTTGCACAATGGCTTTGCTTATTACACCATCACATATTGCAAAGATGGGCAAGAATGAATGGTACAATCCATTTCATTATCCACTTCTGAGTTCTGTCCATTGGCAAAACTAATCTAGTTGAAAAAAATCTAAAGAAATCTTATCATTGACCATAGTTTTACCTTAACCCATGAAATCTTCATGATTCCACAATCATAAGAAATTTTTATATGAAAGTTATTTAATCTGAGTTCAAAGATGAATGTTTACTTTCCTGACAAGAAGCCTGAAGGATACATGAAGTTCCAGGTCAAAAATCTGTATGAATATGGAATTGGATATAGCATTCCTCTGCCACATGTTGAGAGCACCGGAGTGAATGAAAAGTTAGAAGGTGTGGAAGACTATTAGCTCTCTCTATCTTCTTAACAAAATATGACAAACTAAGTGATTTAAACATCTGAAAAATATTGCAGTTCTGAAGAGCACAATTCCAAATCCAAGATTCTGACAGAAACAGCTTCTTCTAGGGATATGGGGAAAATCTTCCTTGTCTCTTTCTCCCAGCTTCTAATGGTTTGCTGACACCTTGGCTAGTAAATTAACTGTTTCAAATTCTGCCTCATCTCCTTATGGATGCTCCCCATATCTGGCCTCTTTGGTCACATTCCTTCCTTCTTATAGGATGTCAGTAATACCAGATTTGTGTCTCTCCAAACGTCTTCATTTTAACTTTGTTATTTCTAAAGAGATCCTATTTTCATAAAAAGATTCCACTGTGAATGACAGGAGATTAGGATTTCAGCAACTATTTTTTGACAACAGAGTTGATCTCATAACAGCAATACAAGTCTTTAGAATCTTCAGGCAAAAAAAAAAGAAAAAAAAATGTGTCCTATGGACAGCCTGCTTACCTCTTAAGACAATGTCTTATCCACTGAAAAGTTCTAAAGAACTACACTACAAAGAACAAGCACTTGGTGTGTGCTATTTGATAACTCTACTCCCACCATCTTTGAAAAGGATGCTTCTAACAAAAGAGGGGTTCAATGTATATTTGCTGGATTTGAGAATAAGAAAGCCATTCCATCATAGCATAATTCTCTTAGTATGTTCCTTATCTTCTCATTGAGTTAGCAGGTGTTTTAGGAAAGTTTCTACCTATTGATCCTCACTCTTAGTTTTACCTCTATGATACATGTATCAACTTGAGGAACTGGACAGGTGGCTCAGCAAAATAGATCACTTGTTACTATTGCAGAGGACCCAGGTTTGGTTCCGAGCACTCACATGATGGCTCAAATTCACCCAATACTGCAGTTCAAGGGACTGAAGCCACCATCTGATCTTGTGGTATACATGAATACATGCAGGCAAAGCACTAATACACTTTAAATAAATAAATATAAAAATGTTTAAAAACATAAAAGACACATCTAAACATTCGCATGGCTATGATGACCAAAATTAACTTCTTTGTCTGGAAAAGCATCCTCATTCTCTTAACTACTTTTCATCCATGTTCATAGAGAGCTCAGTACACCTCCTTGTTTTTGTTACTGTGTTTCTTGCATCTATTACATTGTGTTTGTTTCTTACAATTGCTATACCTCTTACTATCACTCACTAAGATACAAGCAACACCTTTTGACTTGAGATCACCAAATACTTGTATACAGAACAAGACGGTAAATATTTTATTTTTTTGTGAACCATGAAATGCCTGTGGTAGCTACTCAGTTCTGCTTTTGTTGCCTAAATGAACCTTGGGGTAAGCATGACTATATACAGGCAAAACACACACACACACACACACACACACACACACACACACACACACACACTACAAACTTCCTATAAGCAAACAAGTATAACAGGTTCCAACATAACTTTATTTTGTGGGAAAAAAAACTATATTTTGTGAAGCTAAAATTTAGATTTGTTGAAATTTACATATCACGAACAATTTTTTTTCTTGATTTGATTTGTATTTGTCTGTTTACAGGCAAAAAGAACATATTGTTAGAATTAGGAAAATGGTTCAGGGAGTTAAGAGTGCTTGCTGTTCTTCTGGAGATCCAGAGTTCAGTTCCCAGCACCTACTTTGGCTCACAATTACTTGCATAACATCTCTAGAGGAACTTCCTCTAGCCTCATGGGCAGACACACACACACACACACACACACACACACACACACACATACACATATAAACACACACACATATACACACATACACACACATACACACACATACACACACACACACATACACACACACACACACACATACACACATACACACACACACACACACACACACACACCACTAAATTAACACATACAAATAAACATTTTTAAAAGATCGTAGTACCTTACCAAACAAGTAGCAGGAAGAATTTAGCTCATGTGGTGCACTGTGCCCCCCTTTACTCTAACATATTCTCTAAGTGTGGGTTGTACAATATGCAGTGCAATTGCCTGCATATTACATTGTGAATTTTACTGAATTTAATGTTCACAAAAACATTAAAGTCTTCATTCACATATTCTCTTTCCAATTCTGTTTTCTCTCCTGCTGTTTGGATGCCATTCTCCCTCCCCGGCAAATGAATAACTAATGTGTTTGAATTATACTTTGTAGACATATCTCCCCTTAGAAGGAGTATTACTGCTGACTCTTAAGTGACTGTTGGTAAGATGTTTCAGAAATTAGCAATAGAAAAAACCGATTATGCCTAATTCTATACAATGCTCATGTATACAAAGATTACTCTTAATGGGTAATCTGTTCATTCTCATTTTAAAAGAACCAAAATAAAATGGCTTCCATCACTTCCCTTGGGAAATGATAGCACAACAGAAGGAAACTTCTCAGCAAAAGCTGTCTCAGTTTCACTCTTTGTTTCTAACACATAAGATTTACAGCTTTCCTTCATCATGAAAATATTTTTCTCATATCAAATTAAAGTTCACACCATTGACATAAATATTAATCAAAGAGCATGTGCATTTCCAGTGGTAAGGAAGAAATGGCATTCCAAGCTAACGGAAAGCTTCTTTCCTCTAGCTACAACTTGATAGCAACAGCAACGGCATAAATCTAATTCGCCAGGGATCTTGTAAACATATCCTTGCAATTGTTCTGAGAACTAAAAAGTATCAAGAACATAAAAGGAATGATTTACAAAAAAAAATAAAAAGAATTAAAAGATTTTGACATATTTGAAGTTGGAGATTATATATTGAGCAGTTTATACCACGGGAAAAAAAATGACACACATGATTTTTTAATCAATGCATTAATTTCTTATCAGTGAAAGAAAAATAAAACAACAAATTAACTGTACACACAGACACACACACACACACACACACACACCCCAATCATCTCTTTTACAAAAAGATAATCTGGTAATTTTCAAATATGACCTAATATACAACAGTTAATTTCCAGAATAGCCCCTCATAGCATGCCATTACTACCTGTCAGTCTGGTGTTTTCTGAAGCCAAAGATGCTCACGCAGTCTCTACCTCAGCAGTTAAAGAATAAACTTTACTGAGCTCAGCACTGGGTCTATGCCAAGGGTGGTGCTGGTGTTCTCATAGATGTTACCCTGGTTAATGTTTTTCGTAAGAAACTATGATGTTTTCTCCTATCTTGTTAACTTGGCACTCTAACCAAAACCAGTTTATGTCAGAGACCTGAATGCAAATCTTTTTTAATTCCTTATGCTTGCTTAAAATGCTTTCTTTTATTTTCTCCACGTTATTCCCTGTCTTCACCTCTGTTAAGTGAACACAGTAATAGAAATATTACGGATAAGTAGAAAGTGGAAGAAGAGTATTACTACGAATGATTTTCAATGGCGTAGACACTAACTCACAAGAACACCACCCATTAAAGTTAAACGAGAGATTCTGTGTGTTTGAAGGATCCCTGTTTTGATGAGGGGTTTTGCAAAGAGTGTTACAATATCAGATAATCCAATACTTCTATACATCAACGTACAGTTTCTGAACTGCTTGGAAAGATTGCTAGACCTAAACAGAAATGCAAGATATGCATCCCTGGAGCATGAGCTGGAGCCCACTACCTGCAGTGGGACTCCTTGCACAGCTTTGATGTCGGGGGAAGGGCTGAGACTTGCCTCAACTGAACGTACCATGCTCTGCTGACACCCATGGGGGGCCTTACCTTGTTGGAGGAGGGAATGGGGGGTGGGAGGGTGAAAGGCTGGGGAGGGGGCGGGAGGAGGGAAGAGAAGGGGAATCTGTGGTTGGTATGTAAAATGAATAAAAAAATTCTTAATAAAGAAAAACAAAATAAAATAAAAAGGAATGCAAGATGTTTTGTGGTTCTGTCATGGCGTATCCACATTTCAGAGAAGAACTGTGGACTTGCTTTTCATTAAAGAGACATGTCAACCAAAAAATTAATAAATTCCTAACTCACACACAGTTGGTAAATTTTAAAATTAGGAAAACTATCAAATAGTCATTTCTTCCTTTCACTTGGGTTAATAAATAATGGGACAAATGTAGTATATTTTCTTATAAATTTCCAATATGGAATGCTAAACAATTCCATTACACATTCTTTAGAGTATCTGGTTGTATTATCAAAAATTATTTTCAAACAAATGTTGTTGGGTTTTTTTTTTTTGGGGGGGGGGTTGTTTTGTTTTTCAAGACAGAGTTTCTATGTGTAACAGCCCTAACTGTCCTGGAACTAGCTCTGTAGATCAGGCTGGCCTCAAACTCACAGAGATCCACCCACCTCTGCCTCCCTAGTGCTGGGATTAAAGGTGTGCACAACTACTGCCCAGCCAAACAAAAGCTTTTCAAGATTACATTGTCCAAGAAATATAACGACTAAAATATGAGTAACCTGAAGATACTCATTTCTCCACATTAGCTTATATGTCCTCCTTAATTATCTATTTGTTATACCACTCTCAGCATAGGAACCTATAAACTCAGTTTAGAAGCTGTTTTCCCAACTGTAATGAGCATCATTAGTGTTATTACTATCAAGTATATTTTGGTCTCTAAGATTCTGACCAGGCAGATAAATTTCAAAGTTTATGATACATACGAATAGCTTTTGGTTCATTAGAGTATGAACTAGAGCTTTAGTTCATAAAGCAACCTGGGTTTTCCTCAACATAAATGAATGGATATAGTGATAAAACTACTGACTAGACATATGTGGTGGCCTCTTCAAAATTATTCCAACCATTTACTGTGACATGTCCCAGAGGTACATCCATCTTTGTAAATATATTAGGTTTTTACTGTGCTGTTATCAATTACCAAATTGATTATGATGAAATACGATTCTCTCTTGTCACAAGTCAACAGATACATTCTGGACCATTTATAGAAATTTTTTAAAAAAAATCCATGACCTAGAAAAGAATATTCCCTCATAATAAAAATGTATGTTTGGCTTTGATACCAGCCAACTCCTAGGAGGATACCAATTATGCCAATTTTATAAAACAAAACAAAACAAAAAAAACAAGATATATAGATATATGGCGATTTTGTGATATGGACTATTTTACACCAGGGACAAAGGCCAAACCATTCATCTCAATTTACTTAGGATAGAGGCTTAATTTGAACTTTGACCTCAGAGTGGAAAGGGCATCTGTATATCCAATAATAGGCAATACTTTCAAAGTAAAACCTATAGAGTCACCTTCATACTAAGTTAATTTTCTAATTAGCTATGCAAAGAACAATATTGTCTAGTAGTTTGATTGTTCCTTAAAATAACCAATTGTTAGTAATGTTTAAAATTTGGCCTGTTACTAATGTAGCTAAATGTTTAGTCAATAGTATGGATGATGGCCATTGATTGGAATTCCCCCATTTAAGGCATTATCAATCTTGATTGCCAATAGTCAAATGACACCTGACTAAATATTGCTAAGAATCTTGTTACTCAAAGACTTTAATGGAATTTTGAAAATAGGTCATAGGAATCACATGGAATTGAGTTTAGATGAAAAAAAAAAAAAAAAGCCAAGGAAGATCCTTTATTTTCACAGTAAATTTTGAATTAATTATTCATTTTCTTCATCCATTACTTTTAAAAGAAAATTCTAAATTCACTTCCCAGAAAGCAAGTTGGAATGTTTATTGACCAACCTGTACCTGTTAGGAATATAACTGCCAGCCCTATTGAAAAGAGTTCCTTTGCAAAGAGATTTATGACTGCTTATCAGGAAGCCTCTGACGATTAATGAGACAAATGGCAGGGGCTTGAGACTCCTCCGGGAGAATGTCATAATAGTACTAAACATCATTGTGATGATTACTACTTTCTGTGGATGTTTTTAATTTAGTTACTAACTTTGATCAAGTCAGTCCCACCTTGCACCAGAATTACTACAAAAATACTTTGTAAGTACCCATACGTTTCAAAGCAAAGAAGTCATCCAATTCTGGTTGATTTTCAAAATTCCTGTTCATGGTTTCAGCTGACAATACTACCATTTTATCCATAACCCATGAGCTTGTAGACATCAACCTTGTGGAAAAAAGGGGTCCTATGAACATCAGAAAATCAAAACAGTTCAGTGAGAAAGTACACATCATTATTATAGACTGCCTATGGAGTCACACATTTTCTGTCCCAAATTTTTAAATTCTTACATACCTCTACATGTCTGTTTTAGAATAAATAACTTTTTATTATGTTTAAAACAGCACTAGCATCCTGCTAATACTTGCATTTAAGGAAATATAATGTAAAAGTTCAATTGTAAAATGATTTACTATAATTTTTGTATGCTTAAAATTTGTTTTATTAACTCAGATCACTAGATCTTCATTTTCTTTCTTTGAAACAAATACATGCAATGTAGCAATAGATTCTTTTTTAATGTAATTAAAATAAAGCTAAATGTGACAACAATGTAACTAAATGAAAACAGTGATCCCAGTTAGTTAATCTCTTATTTCGACAACAGAAAATGAAAGTTTAACAAAACTATTGTCAGAATATTCATTTTTCTGCAGGTTTGTCAATTTACATGAAGGGACCATTCCTTGTCCCTTTGAGTTCACTAAGACATACAACAGAAAGCATACATTTTGAGTTTTACCAAGAGAGAAGTAGAAGTTTAAAGTTAACTTAAGTATTTTTTATTTTTATGATTAATACATAATATGTGTTATGCATTTATGGAGCACAATGTGATGTTTTGATTGGTATACATACTGAGCACTGATCAATTAGCTTATTATCACATTAAAAAGTTGATTTCTTCATGCTGAGAAAGGTTAAATATTCCCTTCCTATAGAGAAATATTTGTTTAAATATACAAGCCTAAGAGACAGCCAAACGAAAACAAAGAACATTTAAGTTGTACATATCCAGGAAATCATTAAGAAGTTCATTTTTAATTTGTGCCCATTATGGATAAATTCAGCAAAAGGGAGAGATTTTTCCCCCTTAATCTAGAACCAGCAGAGGCAAAGGAAAGTTGAAGCAGTGGAGAACTGAATGAAGGAGGTGATTTTAATGTAACTTGACAGATATTTACTGCACATATTTCTTTATATATGTTTCTCTGCTACTCACTACAAGCAATAACAAGCAAGGCGCTAACAGCTCCTGGCATAGGGAGCTTAGGGTAACTGTGAATCATAAAGTGCATCCATAAATTACCGATGTTGCTAGGAGTTTTAATCTAGCAGTGAGTGAGAGTTATGAGAATCAAGAAGCTGAAAAGGACCTGTCAAGCTTTGGTTAGCTTTCCTGTATTGCAGCACTTATTTAAACATACTCCTCTTCGCGTCCTCCAGCAGAGCCCCTCTTCAGGCACCTCCTTCCGATCCCTGCGCAGCCTCTACTGATTTCTTTCCTTACTGTCCGTTCAGTACCTTCCTGATTGACTGTGCAGAGCTTTCATAAATGGATATCTAGACTGCTCTTCAAGCTTTCTGTCTTTCCCATCTCCATCCCTTCCCCTGTGATCTGCTCTCACTCCCTCCTTTCACATCCCTTCAGCGTGTTTTTCTTTGTAGTGCTGAGGATAGAACCCACGTTTGAGGGGGGGTGTCTATAAAGAGGTACTTTCCACTGAGCTGTGTCCATATAGCCTCAGCTATTCTTTTTTAAATATTATTTTGAGATATAACATAATTATATAATCTTCCCCTTCTTGCTGCTCTCTCCATACCCTCCTTCTTGCTCATTTTCAAATTCATGGTCTCTTTTTTTTTGTCATTAATGTTGCTACATATATATTTTTCCTGATACACAAATAATACAAGAATACACCCTGCTCCCTCTGTAAAATGCTTCTTATGTGTGTTTTCAAGGCTGATCATCTGGTATTGGAGAACCAATTGGTGTGCTCTTCCCTGGGGAGAACCATTTCTTCCTCCCTCAGCATTCTATAATTGCCTGTAGCTTTATGGCTAGAGTTGAGAGCTCATGAGCCCGCCCTCCCTGTCAACATTAGAATGTCTATTTGTGTCATCCTTATTAGGGCCATGTTTAAAGATCCATGTTGGTAAGAGTTAATAGACATACCTTCTGACGTTCCTATGAGGGACAATCTCAAGTTTCCAGGTCCTTGGCTTTTGCAATCTTTCTGCCACCACGCCTCACCCTACTTCTACAATGAACCCCAGGCCTTGGGTGTAGGAGTTATGCTATAATGTATTAACTGGGACTGGGATGCACAACTCTGTTTTGACTGGTTGTGTTTTTCTGTTGTGGTCCTCATCCCAAAGAGAAACTTCAGCTTTTGAGATAGGTACAGAGGTTAGGAGCGGGCTATAGCTATATCTCTCCTATGCCTCAGCAGGAAGTGCCCTCTTCTCCCTTTCTTTCATCTACCCAGAAATACTTCTATTGCTACCCAGTAAGCCTTCACCACCCTATGGAGCCCCATAAGCTCACAAATGTTCATGCTCAGCAGTAGTCAGAAATATCTGTGAGTCTCTTCCACCAGCGCAGAAATTCCCTGAGGAGCATAACTACCCTCCAATGTCTTGCCATTCTCTTTAGAAGAAAACTGAGAAACAATACTTGGGAATCTATTTCTTTCACTCTACCTTCTTTCACACTTACTTGGCCATTTCCCAGTGACATGAAGTTTACCTAGGTGTCAGTTTCTCTCATCCCTGCATCTTCTGGACTTCCCTTCTGTCCTGCCTAGCTCCTACTTTTTCCATCCCAGTATGTTTGAAGTTAAGTAGCTCTTCCCCATATGGTGTCTAGGACTCAAAAATCAAATCCTGTTGAATCATGAATCTATTTAGGGTCCTCTATTTTCCCTTTATCATACTTAACTTCAAGTTCAGGTACAAAACTACTGAGTGTGATCATGTATTATCTATATTTTTCTCCAAATCAAAAACTCGACATGATTGTAAGTATGCATCACAGTAGAGATGTTCAGTAGACACATGGATGTGGTTATGCACTACTGCCAATATTAATTAGAACAGCCATAAACACAGAAAGAGTAAAATTATAAATTAAAAAAGCAACTGTCCTTCATTGCCATACTCAAGATGTGCACTATTTTCTGCTGCTTTTCAATTGTACTGGCAATTTTGAGACCTTGGCTAACCTTACAAACAGTAAGAAACTCATGCTTAAGGTATTATGAGAAAATGGGCATGCTATTTCAGATGCTACACAATGAGCTTTTGTATTATTTTAAAATAGCAATCCCATTGTGCATATTGCTTACATACAGATGCCCACCTTGCTGTAACTAAACATGAAGGTCATGTAATTTTACCAAAAATCTATATGGCTGGCCTCAAGACAAATGAGTAAGGCCCCTTAACTATCATATTAAAAATTCCAAGCTATATGATTTTATTCATATACTCTATTTGGGTATATTTTAAATGTTCTTTTTTTAAATTATAAATTCATGTCCCACTATTCTAAGGTTCTTTTAAATAAAAATTATAAATAAATAAAAATATTCTTTTTGATAGTAAATATGATACATGTAATTTCCATAACAATAATTCAATTATGTATCTTTAAAAAATGTCCTGCAGAATCTAAAATATATAGCTCACATATTGCCGACTCACAGAATTGATAAGGAGATGAAAGTCTCAAACCATTTGAACTTGATTATTTTATATAAAAATCACATGTATGCATATACAGATGCCTTGTGCTCTTGGGCATATTTGCATATATATATGTGTGTGTGTGTGTGTGTGTGTGTGTGTGTATGTGTATACATATATGTGTACATGTATATTACTCAATTTATCAACATGTTGAATGGATCACCATTATAGCCTCAATTTAGACATTTTTTCATTCATATCAGAAACACTAAGCAATATATTTTGACATTTTTTACTATTGAATTTACAAGTCTTTACATAAATTGGAAAAAAATCTACATGTTATGTGTGAATTTTGAGTTGTTCATTGAAAGATATGAAATTTACATCAAATATACTTTTTCCCCTAAGTGCACTATTTCTAGTATTACCCAATCTAAAGACAATAATAGGCTAATTATAGTGCACAATGAAATACCATCCAGTCTCTGTCTTCATAAGTGTAAAAACACAGTGTAAACTGATATTAACATTATGCAGAAAATATTTCATTCACAAAACACATCTTTAATGTGCTTATTATTTGTTGTCCCTTTTTTATTATCTGAGCAAGCAAAGTTACCAAATTTACTCAGAACTGCCTCTCTTGAAAAATGAAGGTGCTGGGGGTGGGTTCTTGAACAAAATGGCCCCCAAAAAAGATAATAACTTCATCAAAGAATGTCTTAGCTACATTAGGGGGAAATTCTGGGGGTCAGTGTCAGTAGTTTGGCTCTGGTTATCATCCTTCTTCCATAGTTTCCAGACTTAGTCTTGTTGAAACTTGCTTAGCTGAGTGTGGCTTCACCAGGCTACTATTCAAATATTCCAGACCTTTCAGGCGATTCATTTTCCCACGGAAGGAAACATTTCTGTTTGTGTGGGGTAAATATTTAAAAAATATGTTCTAAATTGCATATTATGAGCATCTTCCAGTTATTTTCAAGGAAAGTTCAACTTCTCTATCTTTTATAATTATATTTTATGACAACTTTGAAGTTATATTTTACCTTAAAATATTATTTAAGCTACCTTTCAAAACTCGAAGTGGAAAATTAAGAAATGATATGGTTGTTATATACATCAATAGAAATAGTGTCTGGCATCAGTTGTAAATATTACATAGAATTAATACTGAATGTAGTCAGCAATTCTGTGAAATGATAGTTATCATAGCATTGCTGTGCAGAGGAGAGAGACTGAGTCCTCCATATTCTGTATCACCTACAACTTTTATTAATAATTCACTGTGAAATATGATTGTGAACACTGTGAAATGTGTTGCACAGTTCTAATCACTTACAGGTGTCCATCATCAAAGTAGTCCTTTCGGAGTTCACAAGCCTTTATGAGAATGATAGTTCCTTTACCAATATTGTACAGTGACTGATACAATCCTCAGGAAAGGGAAATTACATATATATAGGCCTTGACTTTGTTACAGAAAAATGAAGACCAAAGGCATCAGGATTTAAAGTTAGTAGGAATATGTAACTAAAGTTGAATGAAAGGGGGAAAAAACCTTAACCTCTAATGTCTTGTACAGAAATCACAAGTGAGAGCCACGGATATTGCCTTTGCATCTAGTATTCTTTTTATGATTTTTGTGAGGCTAGGCATCAAACCCATGGCTTTGTACATGCTAGACAAGTGGTATACTACTGTACTACATGCCTAGTCAGGGCCTAATACTTCTAAAACAACAAATAATTTCTTCCTCACTTGTTTCTCTCATTCTAAAATTAGGAAATTAGTTTTTAGGGCTCTAATTTCATTGTTAATATAATATAGCTTAGCCAAGCTACACACACACACACACACACACACACACACACACACACACACACACACGCATACCTGCTGCTATCTGTATACTTGAAGTCCTTCCCAATGACTATACTTAGGTGTTCAAGTGCTTCTTATGCTATGATCCCACAAGAAATTGATAAATCAAAATCAATACAATAGTATCAGCTGGAAATTAATGATTGCCTTCCACTACCTCTCACTACCCACTTTAACTTATTTTGTTTCTACTACCTATGCCAGCTCCCATTCCCCACACTGTCCTTCCTTTTTTCTCTTCCTATGTCTCTTTTACCTTACCATTTCTACTGTGACAGTTTGAAAGAGAATGGCCCCCACAGGCTCATATACTTGAATACTTGGTCCCCAGTTAGTGGAACTGTTTAGGAGGGATTAGGAGGTGTGGCATTTTGGAGTAAGTATAGTCTTGTTGGAGAAGTGTCACTGGAGATGGACTTTAATGTCCTTCTGATGATTTTCTTTGTTGTTGTTGTTGTTGTTTTTCCAATCTAAAAAGACTAAATCTTTCTCAAGAAAATCCCTGACATTTATTTCAAGACTTCTCCTCTCTGATCCTGAATTCAATTACAAATAGTACATATTCCATGCTTTAACTGACCTTTCCATTTTGTCTCCCAAAACAAATCCACTGTTCAAATGATAATCTTAGCTTTCCTTTCTTTCTGAATACTTGGTTCTAATTATATATCAAATGCAGCTTTCTCACAACGTCCAGGAAAGCCTTTTTAATACTCAGTGAGTACTGTAAAGCCTCATTTGTAGTGGTCATTGAGGGTAAGACCTTACTTATGTCAGCTTAGGGTCTAAAGATCTCAATCAACTGAATGTAATCAGAGTAAACTAAGATCTGCTAAAGGGTTGGAAGTAATTGGGGAGTGGGAGTGGGAAAAGCCCCACACAGATCTGCCACTCACCTACTCTAGAACATTCTTTCTCGATTTCTTCTAGTAAATAGGGCTAGGATATATAGTCAAATGTATAGTGTAAGTTTGCTGGCCCACTCACGAGGTAAAAATTCCTTTTTAAATGCTTGGGGAAAAGAGAGAAAGCATTGTCAGGGGCAGACAGATTCCTGAATAGGCAGGAAGGCCCCTGTACAAGCATGTTGACCTGAATGCAAGTCCACAATATTGTGACAGGGAGAAGAGTGAATTAGAACGGTGGGTGGGGCTTGACAGTCACCAGCCCAGCTTCAGGCACAGTGACAGACCTTCTCTCAAAGGAATGAGGTAGAGAATGATAATGAGCAAGTGATGATGTCTCCTTCTGGACTCTGGCCTTTGGCTTCTTTAAGCATACAGAAAAGCTAATATATGTACACACACACACACACACACACACACCACATATATCTTTTACACTCAAGACACAAGGTGCTTTATCAAAATTATAATAAAGCATTCAAATTGTCTGTGTATAAGTAAAATTTCATTCTAACGCTGTCCTGCTCACTGGTTTGCATACATTGCCTTATGTACACTTTCTCTCCCATATGCATGGCTGTATAGGGTGGCTAAAAAAGTAGGTCTAACGTATCAAATGTAGATATTCCTTTGTGGTTTATGGAGAAGTTCTGATGCTGATCTACTGTAGTACACCTACTTTACCAAGCAGCTGGGACACCTGGAGACTGGCCTTAAAGCAAGGCAGGGTTGCTAAGGGTTGGCAGTCTGTTCTACATTTTTTTTTTCTGTCTCGTGGGGTTACCATCAATGGTACAAAACATTAACCAAAGTTCAGAGACCAGCTTGTATGATATACCTTTAAGATATCTGCAAATAGTTTAAAGCAAGATAGGTTATTTTACAATTGCCATAGGGCAACACGTTGCCTTGGACTTTTCATTTAAGATAAAGGGACTAGAAGAAAAGCAGCAGAAAGGCAACCAGAACTGAGGTAGCCCATCGGAGGTGTTATTTCCATACCTATTACTATTGTGCAGTTATCTGTGGCAAGAGCTCTTGAGCTTTGCATGTTCTCTTAAACTGTATAGCCACAAAAGGTTCATGTGCAGCTTCTCAGATCTCATTAATGTGGAAGGCAGCAGAATGATAATGTTCTGGATTATGCTCAACTAGTTCATCTAATTACAACTCTCATGCATATATAGAGGGAGCTCATAATAGTTCATGACTTTTCCTTTGAACTATAATGCAATCTTATATTAGGCAACACGTATAGTATGAGCCAACAATAACTGACATGATAGTTGATTCACCTAAATACATTTCTTTGCTTCTAAGGAGTTTGATAATAATGTCCTAAAGGATTGCTAGCCAAATATTCTAAATATTGTCACACTGTTACTCATTTGCCCCCAATATTTAATAAGTTCTTATAGGAGTGATTTTCGTATTATTCATCTGGAGTGGCAAGGACATGTAGAAACTATAAGTGTGGCTATCTTTGCTTTCAGTTGACACATCTCTTCCTAAAGAACCTCTCTCAACGCTAGCTTGTGTGTCTAACCAAACAAAACCTTGCTCAGGTTCTGTCCATGAAATACAGAGTGAAAGAAGAATACCCACTGCATTCAAGCCAGGTTCTCTGATGCAACACTCCAGAAATGGCCACTGATATCCTATGGCCTTTACACTAGGACCCAGCAGCTGACTGCTCTCACTCTCTCTGAGACTCTTCTACATGTTTCCCAGGGGCCCTTTCAGTGTTATTGCTTTGCCAGCTTCTCCCTCTACTTGGATGTCTAGATTTCTGATTACTTCCCTGAAGAATTGGTTTACATTGATGTACTAAATAAAGCATTGGTTCTTACTGTGCTAAGAGTATTTTCTTTCCTACTGATATTTTAGTAAGTCATTAGGCATGCTTCTGGGCGAGAGGGAGGTCACAATGGTTTTCTAATGTGGAGGAATAGAGTTTCTTTATCACTTTATTCTTTATCACTAATAAAGATGTTAAATCGAACCTCACTTGAAGCTGATCTCTAGACATCACTCATCAAATCGTTACATTTCCATCTCTGATTGCCCTTGGGTATTACCATCTCTTAACAAGATATTTCACCTCCACAAAGTGAAAAACAGGTTCTAAGAAAGAGCACAAGTGTGTTTGAAATGTTGCTTGTTCTCATAGTTAGACTAAAGCAAGGATTTCCGGTTGTGAAAATGAATAGCTGGATTAGAAAATGCTGCTGCTTCAAAAATAAAAATGAGAGATAAGGAGGGCATTTTCAAGAGACACTAAAGCTTGGTTTCATTTACCTTTTCTCTTCAAGCAGTCTACTAGTACCAAGGTAATAGCAGCATGGGTAACATCAAAGCACACAGCTCAGATGCCGCTCACAGACTTCCCAAATCAGGAAAACTTCCCTACCCATGCAGTGAGTGGATGAACAAGGGTCTTAAACCTCAAGCAATTTTTATCTGAACTATGCTATATATATTATGTAATGAAAGATGTAAAAAAGATGTAATGATATTTATAAATGTCTTCTATAATCATTTATGCAGAACTATCCTCTATATAAAATATTCACATATATGTATATACATATGAATAACAACTTTGCAAACCTCAAATTGTCCTTTAAATCCAAGTGCTCTTGGGGAGCTAACACCTGCCACCCACAGTACTTTCTCATTAGATGCCTCTCTAAACTCTCCAGAGCATTGTAATTAGTTTCTTTATCAAACAAATGGATATTGTGAATCAGACCTGCCTAAACAACACTGTGAAGAAGAGACTAACAGCAGGTTTTTACTTCAATGTTATGACAAACATTGCCAAGATCTGAGACAGACTAAATACTTTTTCTTTTCTTTCTTTCCTTTTTCCTTTTTCTTTCTTTTCTTTCGCAGTACTTCTGGGGATATTTTGACTGTTTTATTTCATTTGACAGTAGTCGCAATTAACAGTTCATAAAACACTATGCTTTGAAAGAGACTATCACAGGTATTGAACATTTAGCAACTTCGTTGTCAAATGCTTAGACAATGTAGAAGATCTAATTTGCAAAATGGTCAAAGTAGTATGAAGACCTTTCTTGTCTGCCTTTTCCCCCCATTAAAAGCAGAGGGTATTAATCACTCCATCTCAAAGGCAGCTGACTGAAGCTATTCACTGAGTAGGGCATTCTTGCTCATGTGGCCCCATGAATAACTCTCAAGGCTTTTATTACAGCTCTGAGTGGACTCTTAACAGCACAGCCACCCTTTAGTAGCTCTTGTCCCCTCAGGCACCAGAAGGATTAAGGATAATGGCTGAAAGAAAGCATCATTGGTAAAAACAAAAGTTTTCACAGGAAAAAGTGGGACCAAAGTGGACACACTGGAGACAAGTCATGATTCATGGCCGGTGCTGTGTTCTGCCTTTTCCTCTCCCTCAATACACTCTTTAGTTTTACTGATGGGTATGAAGCAAGCAACCCAGTGCACTTCTCCTAGCAACCGATATCAGCCAGGGAAGAAGGCATGTCCTCTGCTCTAAGAGAAAAACAGAAGAATTTGGCTTCATACAAAACAGACACATGTTCCTTTTGCATTTGATCCCCAATTGATTATCAAGAAAGATTCAGCAAATGCTAAATAATTTTGTTTTATGTGAATGTGAACAATCCATCGAACTAAACATCAGCCGGTCTAATCGCTATGTAGTGGCCTTTCAAATGCTAGTACAATCAATGTATTTAAATGCTCAGTTTTCATTTTCAGTACACCATCTTGGTGATCTTCTATAGCTCAAAAACTTCACCTTCCCAGATACATCTGTTTACTTCTTGGATCATTGCAAATACAACAATTATGCACAAACTCCCAGAGCAGTCCATGTTTATAAAGCTTAGAATTGAATCCTAGCAGAATTCAGCCTATAAAAGCATATGTCTGTTTTTTCTCACTTGTGTGCTATGTTCAGTTCCTGGTTAAAAGTATTTTTTAAAAAAAAGGCCTTTAAATGAGAAAAGTAGAGTTAACTTGGAATTTAAATTCAACATAAGAAGATCTATAACTGACACCAACAAGAATCTAGAAAATTTCTAATGGGTAACCTCCACAGCCATTAGAATCTCACAGAAATGTACAAGAACACAACTGAACCTGCAAGTTTCTCTTTTGAAAACGTAAGTGGTCTGTCAAATTATGAGAGACAGGTAGGCCTCAAACAACTGCTTTTATTCCTATTTTATATCTATGTGTTCCTGACATAAAAAAGCTACATTTGCACCCCCACCAAATAGGTACCCACATACTGTGTTTATTTTTTCTCTTCTTATATCACATTAAAATTTGACATCACCCAGGTTATCAGATACAAAACTGGGAATGAAAACACTTGAGAGTATATTTTACTTCCAGCTTACAATTTTCATGAGAACCAGGAAAAACACTTCTGGCATACTTGTTATCATATTTCTTTTTTTTTTTTTTTTTTTTGATAATATCACCAAACACACTGACCATGCCTTGAGGAGGAGAGGTCAAATGACAGCTTCAATATTTGGAAGCACAGGGTTCATGCACAACCTGAATATTTTTGCATTGCTGGTTTTCAACTCAAAATTAAGGTTGTAAAAAAAAAATGCAGAATATGCAAGGTGCCACATGCCTTTAATTGCAGCACTCAAGAGGTTAGAGGCAGGGGGATCTCTGTGAGTTTGAGGCCATCCTGAGCTATATAGTGGGCTTCAATACATCTTTGATCTTGAGACTGCTGTTTCTAAAAAATAATAAAAACAAAAATGTGGTGAGAGAAACCATTTTGGCACCATCAAAGGAAATATTCTTGTTTTTTTCGAATTCCATTCTGTATGAAAACTTCTCATCAATGTTGTAACACCTTCCCTGCTTGCCTAGTTCCACTCCTTCCTTCCTTTCCTTCTTTTTGACAGCCAAGAGTTTCTAATCTAGGTTGGCCTAAATGCCCAGTGTAATAGATGATAATGTAGAACATCCCATATTCTTGTCTCTACCTCTTCAACAAGCATATGCCACTACACCCAGTTTACACTGGGAATCAAACCTGGGGTTCTATGAATGTTATACAAGCAGCCTATCAACTGATATTCCTGGTACTGGTATTTGTTTTTATAGGGTTACATTCTACCCAGACACGCCTGTATATCTAGTACTTTGGAGGCTAAGGCAGGAGGATCACCTTGAATTGAAGGCTTGTCTGGCCCACATATTAAGGTCTAGCCTGATCACATATTAAGGTCTAGCCTGATTAAACAAAACCATGAAACCCTGTTACATCAAAAACTAAAAGTAATAAGCAGTTAAATTCACAGATTTCTCTTTTGTATTCAGTTTCTCCTATGACATATGACAAGAATGAGAAAGATAAAATAGAATTTGTTTAAGAAAAGTTCCTATTGATGGTATTTATATGAATGTTTGAACACACAGGCTATTGTGTGCAAATATGGGAAAGTGAAATGTCTTTTCTAATTGAGTGGTTCAACAATGTCCTCCTGTGCTTGGCTTTCAGTAACTACTACACTGCTATTTGGCAACATGCAGACATTCACTTTAAAGTTCTCAGGCAAAATGGCTTGCTGCTAAATTCACCTTAAATTTCCCTTAATTTAATGTAATTTTGAAAATTACATTCTAATTTTCACACATCTCAACAAATTATTTAAACCATATTGTACCATTTGCTAGTACTTGGGAACATATATCATAAAGCTTTAACCTCTGACCTTGATTTGTAAAATTTCACACATTTTAAAAGAAAAAAAATAATGATGTCTCTAATTCAAAAGCTCTCCTATTTTCATGGTACATATGGACATGTTAATTAGTTCTAGCCATGCCAGAACTTTTGGGTAAACCCCTTATATTCCAGACTGTTTTTAAGTTGGTGGTTGTTATTGGAATTTGAATGTAGTGTAACAGAATCCCTGAGTGGCATCCCATGATCATTAGCTAATTTCTAAAAGGCTTGTGACCAAGAACAAGGGAAAGATATCACACATCAATTGTAGCCACAGAAATTTTAAAATGTCTGCTAAAACCACTGTGTTGCACGGGGTTTCAGTTCTCAAGGTCAGGAGTGCTCATTGATTTTCTTAGTTCCAATTTTAAAACTCCAGTTATTCATAAGACTATATAAAGCCAGTTATTAATAATGACAGAAATTGGAAGAAGATCACAGATTTGGATTATTTGCCCATTTTCCACGTGTATAAATGCATCACTCCATCCAAACCAAAACACAGGCATGGAATACACACAGTTTGGGCAACAGATTACAGCTGTACTATATGGATGATAAGGTTACAGTTATAGATATTGCCTAGTATCATTTTTGCTTCTTTAAAGACACTTAGCCTTAATGTACTCAGCCAGAAGTAAATACAAGAATCTAAGGTGGAAGGAATCCAGCCGGGGATGGCGGTGGTGGCGGTGGTGGCGGTGGTGGCGGTGGCGGCGCACGCCTTTAATCCCAGCACTGGGGAGGCAGAGCCAGGTGGAGCTCTGTGAGTTTGAGGCCAGCCTGGTCTATAGAGTACGATCCAGGAAAGGCACAAAGCTACACAGAGAAACCCTGTCTTAAAACAAACAAACAAACAAACAAGATGGAAGGAGGCCTTGGAGAATGGACAGTCAAAGCTCTTGGTTTTTGTTGTGGTTGGTTTTGCTTTTGTTGGTTTTGCAAGGATGCAAACTATTAGTAAGAGAACAACTCGTTCAGTCCCTTCCTCAGTGGTCAAGCTATTTGATGTGACTTAGACCATCTTTTCCAACAGACACAACCCGTAATTATGCAAATCTACATAGGATAATTGTAAAATGATACTAAAATCCACATTTCTACTACCTGAAAGATATGTTATTTAGAAAAAAATGGAAACTCAGTATAGCAGCTCTATTTATTTAGAAATCAGTGGGTTTTTCTTCTATAAGACTTATCCCCATGGTACTTTTTAAAATCATAAACGTAGGTAAAACCATAAAGGTTAGGTAAAAATATTAAAATATAAATGTAAAATATAAATACACATGAAACAAACAACAGTATTATACCATCATATAATATTGGTTAGCAAATATTGTTGTTTGTAGGATGCCTACCTTATTTCCCCCTCTCTGTCACAACACTATTCACTTGGGAATGCAAAGCATTCTGTGATCAGCAGATGATGCAATAGAAACCCATGTCATAGCATGCCTGTCACAGTTGCAGAGGTGTGGTCACAGATGAGTCCACTTAAGCAACAACAAAAATTCTCATAAGTTGTCCAAAGGGTCATGCTACGAAAAATCTTATGAAATATATTGTGAATGTGTCTGCAAGGAAGCCCAAAGCTAGTGTTTGATAGCTAAAATAATCTTTCCACTTATTTCCTTATTTATACCAGTCAGGAAATAATAATATAATAATAAACTGTGAACAATTAAAGTAATATGTAACACTTCAATGATTTTTTATAAAATATAAGGCATCCATCACAGCATTGTTCATATAATTTTGTTCATATGTCATTATTCAATATATATTCATTTATTCCTCAAATGAATCTATGTTTGAGCTGGGTGGTGGTGGCACACTTCTTTAATCCCAGCATTTGGGAGGCAGGCAGAGGCAGATCTCTGTGAGGTAAAAGCCAGCCTGGTTTACAGAGTAAGTTCCAGGACAGGCAGACAAGGCTACACGAGAAAACTTGTGTTGAAAAACCAGAAAAAAAAAAAAAAGAAAAGAATCTATGGTAGAAACATTAGGACAATCATAAAAAAGCCTTTAGACAAACTGCTTTGCAATTAAGCTAAACTCTTTTCTTCTCCTAATCAAACCTCTGTCCAACCCATACTATTCTCATTTTTTTTTTCTAAAATGTAGTTTCTTATTTTTCTCCCCAATAAAGCCCATATGTTAAGTGACCTCTTTATGATGACACTTCCCAGGTTGTACCAGCTAGAAACCATATTCCTTCTTGAAGTTCACACAATCTTTTTGGTGTGTCTTCAACAACCAATCACCAGACACCACTTTTGTTTCACCTATTTGACTGGTGGGCCATCCTTTTATGCCCTCTTCTTCAATATTTTGAAGTATTTTTGTAATTTCGATCTTGTGAGTTCTCTTCAATTACTGTATAAAGCTTTCCACATTCAGTTAACACAAGTGAACTTGACACTTTGCAGAGACTTTAAAAATATGAAAAGTAGATCACAAATATATATAATCTAAGAGGGAGAAGACTTCAGAATTGATTTAGCAGGCTCTTGTCATTCTCAATAAGTCCAGCACGTTGGCTTGTCTATAAATCAGCACCCGATGGGCATGTGTTGAAAAAAGAAATACTAACCACAATACTGTCAAAGCTAGCTTATTGATATGTTCAGAAAACACCTGATCAAAATACTCTTCAGTCTCTAAAATTCAATTTGATTCCCATGTGGCAATGTTACTATAACAAAGTACATATATTTTCTGAGTTTTGGGTCTCCACGTGTCCAAATACAAGGAAACATGTGAAGTATTTGCAAATGAGTTTTCTTCCTCTTTGATTCTACATTTTATATTCATTAGCTCATGCTAAGTGGCAAGTTCACTTTTATTAACTAAATGTGTAAAAGTCCATACAGTAATTGAAGAGCACTTGCAAGGCCAAAATTACAAGTAGAATTCAAAATTCAGACTTCTGAATATAAGACTTTATTACAATATGAAATTGTTTCATTTCAGATCTTCAAACCCAGCCCATATTAGTCATTCAATAATTTTGTTGAAATAAAACATATTTAGCTTGTGCATTGCAGGTGTCAATGTGGTAGTAGTAGTCCTTTGGAAAATAATATCATAATTCCTCAAAAAGGTTGTGAGTGGAGTTACTGTATAACCAAGCAATTTCACTCTAGGTTAAATAAAGCATATTCATATTCAAAAATCAGTGACATTATACAACCCAAATCTCCATCAACAAATAAGACAAAACATAAATGAGATAAAATATTAGTAATAAAGGAATGAAGTCCTAATATATGCTACAATGTGAATAACTTTTCAAAATATTATGCTAAGGAAACTAGTCATGAAATGAAAATATTATGTAATGCCATGTTGCATTGATATCCTTGGGAGGAAAGAGGAGGAGGAGGGGATCTGGGGGAGAGCGATATGGGGGAAGGACTGGAAGAGAGAGGGAGGGGAGGCTATGGTAGAGGTGTATTGTAAGAGAGAAAAATAAAAAGGAAAATAATACGGATTAAAATGTAAAATGAAAAGAAAATAAACTAGTCACAAAATGTGTGTGTGTGTGTGTGTGTGTGTGTGTGTGTGTGTGTGTGTGTTGTTATGTTTCAAACAGTCTTGCTATGTAGCCCTGGATGGTGTCAAATTGACACGGATTCTTATGCTTGAATACAGAAGTGCATCTCTAGATCGAGCCCAAAATATGTTTAACATGACTGTTTAAGTGTATAAAGTAGAAAAACAATTCTGTAAAATCTAAATGAAGAGCAATAGTTTTCTGTATTAGAAAAGGGGCAGTATAGAAGGAAGAAGACAAAAGGGTTATTTCTAGGGTGAAAGCCATTTTAAAATTAGCTTCTAGGGAGGCTGTACAACTCTGAACTTATGCCTAAAAACACCAAACATTGTGCCTCCATCAGAAATTTTATGGCATATGGGAATGCATCTCTATGAGACTAATTATGGAAAATATATACAGACCAAATTTAGAGAGTATCTATTTCAGCCCTTATCTGAGATTTGAAAACGAATCCTCCAGTTAAGACTTCTTTGAAATATTTTCTTAAATCTAGACTGAGTATGAAGAAGGCTAAAAAGTTAAAGGAGGCAGTGAAGGAAAGAACTGCCTCCACAGTTGTCTACACATACAAACTCTCTCTCCTGCATCATCTTGAAATGTGTGTACCCCCCCACACACACACAAATTCACACATAATAACTCAAAGTAATTTTTAAAATTAAATCAGTGTTTAGAGAAGGTTCTACTTGTTAAATCCCCAATCATATATCAGTTTAGCATCTATTGATAACAGGCTTTTTGGTCATGGCAACTACAAGTAAAGCAGGATAACTTGTATCATGGATGATATTACTTTTTAGTTTCTTTTACTAATCTCTTACAATTATTACAGATTATATATTTGGGGCTACTTTTAGAACTTATCTATTTGATCCTACTTACAAATTAAAGCAATAATTTGCATTTGTTTTATAGATTATGAAATACATGTTAAATGTCCAGAAAAGTTTCAATTCTTGGACTAGATGTCCTCACAAAAGTCAGAGTACCTGGAAAGTGGTGGTGTATGGCCCTTAGTGGAATATCAGTCAGTGCGATGTTAAGCAAGTCAAATATTTGACTACGTACTGCTTGTCCATCAGTTCATGTGGGAGGAAAGGAAGAGGACTGTGATAATCATTGTAGAAAACACTCTTCGCTTGATAGAAAAAGGTTATATTAGAGAATATAGTTAATTCTGTATCTCTTGCCAAGCCGAAAGCATAATACTATAATACTGAGTCACCAGAAACCATATCACTTCTGTCAATATGCATATTTGATAACTTTATTAGTCAGTTTCTATAGTTTACAACATACACACACACACACACACACACACACACACACACACACACACACACACACACTTCTTATTGTAAGTATTTCCTGGGTTGGGCCATGTTAACTCAGCATCACAAAAGCCCTCCAGAAGCACATTTTCATTTACTCCACAAATATTTGACTATGCACTATCTGTCTTCAGTGCTCTAGGCATTGAAGGCGCACTGGTAAACATGACCATCAAGCTAAGCCCCTGGCATAAGGGCTTAGTGCAGGAGTCTGATTACAAACAAGCTGATGGCTGGCTATACTTATTAACTTCCGGCAGAACAAGTTAGTGTCTCCTGGTTCTGCATGTCTTCCTTGCAGAGGCACTAACTCTTGACTTCTTCCAAACTGTATTCAAAACTATTTATTGGAAGGACATTCCTAGGCCATACAAAGTGCCAATGGTCTCCCACAAAGATGTAAGGTAAATGTGGTTAGAATCAATATAATGAAGATGGTATCACCCACCTGGGCAAAAGTCATACAAGTTATCTTATTAGCCATTATGAAATATTCAGGTTCCAAGCTCAGAGTTCTTCACAGAGGGGCTAAGCCACTATGTGTGCCACATCTTTCTGGTCCCTTTCCCTTGGATTTTTAAGAACTAAGTAACAAAAGGAACTTGAAATCATAGACCATACCATGGCATGACTAACACAGTCCATCACCTGTGACTAGATGACTCCACATCTTTTGACGGATTTCCTGTAAGCGTGGCACCCTTAGGTTTTAGCTTGCAGATCTGCTAAAATATCAGACCCATTACATTTCCTAAAATGCAGACAATTACAGACACATACACATTCTTCTCCAACTGGAGGTAAGCTGTAGAAAACATATTTTAAGACAGGTAAAGGGGGAAGCCAAATAATATTTCAAAAGGATAAATTTCAGATAGGGCATCTAACAGCTACATTTTAAAACTTAAACATCCTCCAACGATCCCAAAGGTGGTACACTTGGGATCTGGGGGGAGCTTCTGGAGGTAGGGTAGACTGTGAGGATAATGGATGGGTTTTGTATGATTTTATAGTGGTACCTCAGCACCTTCTCTTTCTTATATTTTGCTTCTGGTCATGACATGAGCAGTGTTGGCATCCCCCCTGTTTCTCATGAAGTTCTCATTCCTATATGCCCAGAACACTGGGGCCTACCAGCCAGGATGGAAACCACCAAAATCCTAAGCCCAAAATATACCTCTTCTCTTTCTATCTTGATTATATCAGTTATTTATTTTAATAATGGAAAGTTTTTTTTTTTTACACAAATGTGTTTCCAAAGAGAAGATATTGAATAATAACATTATTAAATAATTAAGAAACTAAGATCTGGATAATGGCATTTTCTTAAGAGGAAAGATCAAGACCAGGCAGTGGTGGCACACGCCTTTAATCCCGGCACTCAGGAAGCAGAGCCAGAGGGATCTTTGTGAGTTCAAGGCCAGCCTGGTCTACAGAGTGAATTCTAGGAAAGGCCCAAAGCTACACAGAGAAACCCTGTCTCGAAATAACAAAACAAAACAAGAAAGGAGGAAAGATCAAATACAAAGGCCTTGAGTCAGCTGAATGACTTCCCCCAAAGTTCAGAATCTATATTCTAGATAGATAATCTGAACCATTGGCATCCCATAGGTAGAAGACAGTCTGAACTCATAAAGTCTTGTATATCTTAGTGCCAGGCCTAGTGGAAGCCATGAATAGAGAGCTACAGGAAAATGCACATCTTATTTACATGTGTATTAAAGGTCCCATTGGTTAGGTATGGAGAATTAGGAAGGGCCAGATGAAGGGATACTTAACAAAACTGATAAGTCAGTAGGTATTTATTAATAAAGCAGAATAAATAATTACAGAATCAGGGTAAATTTGGATGTTCATTGAAATTTTTTTTCAACTTAGTATGTATTTAAAATGGTTAATAAGAAGTTGGATGGGGAAAAAAATCACAAAATCAGGCTAAGTTTCAATTGTTTTATAAGAAGCAAGTTGTGAACTAAGAGAACAAGTCAACATGGTTCATTGCTTTTAGTCAACATGGTTCATTGCTTTGATCATGAAAAAAATGTAAATAATGATGCCATTTAACGAGATGGGAACAACTACAAAATGAACGTGTTCTATCTTGGGCTTAAGTTTGCTCTAGTATCAGTAGTTATTAAGCCAAGATGCCCCATAGTCAGAGGGACCTGGCAAGCATTGCTCCAGGCACTGGAGATACATTGTGTACAGACACATTAAGATGAATCCTCAATGATCTCAAACTCTTCTATGAAATGACTAGGCAGTTTTAGAGGCATTTCAGAGCATAAATATGGATGAGATGAAAGAGTGTAAGGAGTGGCTGAAATGAAGAAGAAAACACTAATGACTGAGGCCCAGTGACTTCAATGCTATTTTGAATTATAGGTAGATCATTGGGGTGGGTATGGTACATTCCACAGATGATGTTACATATCCATGTTTGCATAGCACCCTGATAAAAAACTAAATGAAAAAATATGTAAAATTTTCTACTAAAAAGAGAATAATCATCCAGTCATTCTTCATTCAATATTGTTTTAAGAAGAAAATTAATACCATGTCATATACTGATTGAGATTGAAAGGTCTGTACCTGGAGAAACTGTAAAAGACATGACAATTCTGTTATTTAAAAATAATTCTATAAAATGGTATATTATGTTTCCATTTCTGCTTGAACTCAGATCTCAGTTTGTCTAGGTTTGAAAAATACAGTATACATACATAGCAAGTTTATTTAAAATTATACAGCTTACTTAAAGAAAGGTGAGGATGTGTAAAACAAAGTTACATATCCCAAGATCAACAACTATTAATTTCACACCCTTAGATGCTGATTTGATCAATTATCATTTAATAAAGATTCTCAACAATCTTCTTCACTCTTCAAATGTCTCTAACACCTTTATAAAGTCGAAAATAGAAAAGAAAAAGAAGAAAGGAAGGAAGAGAGGGAGGGAAGAAGGAAGGGAAGGGAAAAGAAAGCAGAAGAGAAGAATGAAAGTAAGATGAATCAATCCCCCCTTTTTTTCAAATATTGTTCAAAAACCAAATCGCTTATGGAAAATAAATTTATCTCTTGCTTCATGGACTTCATAAACATATATTTCTAAATACATACATACACACACATACATATTCATTTATACCCTGGTGGGGGGCAGAAAGAGAGAAGGAGGGAGACAGGGAGAGAGCCCATCTCCCACTACATACATATCCACATTTAAGCCATTTCCCTATTTATCTATATTTTTACTGTCAAAGATGCTGTTTTTACAAGCTGCCAAGGAGTCAAATGACAAGAACTGAGTTTTTTGTCTGTGTATAATCATGACTTTTACTTTAAGATTTTCTTGTTTAATGTTCTAAGTAATCCTTTTTGGTTTATGGCCCACATGTTGCATAGCATCAAAGGTTATCCAAACAAAGCCAATTCAAATGTGATATTACGGCTTAGCTACAAGAACAAATTTCAGGTTACTTATATGCAATTCAAGTTCTGAAATGGGCTACATATGGCTACGATAATGAGCCCATTACTGAAAGAAGCACTTTAGCAAAATGTATAAACCTATATGAGAGTATGCATCTGCACTGCACACACACATTATCTTTATCTCCCCAAATACCACATGTGTCATTTCATTTAAGAATAGGTAAGGAGTAAAGAAGAGAAAATCATTATCATTGTAAAAAGACCTTTCAGAAGATTTGTAAGAATATCAAATTGATATATGGGATGGGATTATAATTTAAAATCTTGCAGTCATTCAAATTATATCCCTATAACTGACTGAAAACCACTATTATTTAAAAATGAATCTACTAAACAAAGGCTAAAATCATTACACACTCCATATTACAGTGAGCAAAACCTCCATATGGCTATGTGTTTCAAATGAAATAAAACCTTCACATCAAAGATTTTTTTAAAAGTTCATCTGCAGTTTTCAACTAACTTAATATTTATTCTTTATGGTTTGTTATAGGGAAAAGATTCTGAAAAGTCATAAATAATATTAGCACATATTTTCTATGAGGAAGCAAAACTCTGGCATTTTTTTCATGCACTATAAAAATGCACATATAAATAACCCACCAAGCAAATTTTAATGCAAATCTATGTATCATTTGTCACTGAATAAAATTAATTTCTATGTTGAGCACAAGGATAGTCAGTATATCTTTGGAATGGTACAAGCTTCTCCAAATTTGAAATTCATGTGGAAAATAAGCCCGCAGCTCCAAGAAGGACAAAAAGTAAATAAATATCACAGAATCCAGAAGGGCAGAGAGCTTAGAGACTCTGTACACCAGCCTCCTCATTGGATATGTGCATGCAGGTTTCCATTGCCTTGAAACAGCCTAGATGGCAGTATTGTCCACATCCCAAATTTTCAACAATCCCCATGGAAGAGCTGTCACCATTCTGAAGTATCCAAAGGCAAGCCAATGTCAAATGTATGGTTAGGTGCAAATTCAGTAAGAGTGTCTATAATTGCTTTTGATTCTGACCCAGCAGATTTTATATAGATGAAATTTAACATCACCTCTTCGGTCTTAAGTGTAGTACCTGTAGGCATTTTTCATTATATTACTATGAACTCTCTTGCAGATGGTCCAGACACAAAAACTGCCTCCTTATTTTATTATGGAAAATCAGAACAAAGGTTCTAGACAGTCTTCAGAGAAGTAAAATTAGGAGGAGGAGGAGGAGGCAGAAAGAGATTGGGGGGATATGCAAGAGAAAGATGGAAAGAAGAGAGAGAAGGATAAAATCGATAGGAGGGGAACAGAGGAAGTAGAGGAGGGAGAAAAGGAGAGAAAATATGTCACTGCTGCTGTTCCAGTAGACTAGTTAATTACATTTGTTTCATACATCTCCACATACCTTGGTACATTAATTACATTCTGTAACACCAAGCTTTTCAGATTCCCTCTGTCACTTCCACTAAGCAATTTAAGTGTATTCTTCCTGGAGAATCTGATTTTTCTTTTTAAATGGTGCTAATTCTATAGTCAAATGCATAGTTTATAAATACATTGCTATAGGAAAGTCCTAATACAATAATCAAACATATTTGGAACACATAAACCTTTTTGTTAGGATGGTACCCATGTATGGTAAAAGTGAACCTGTTAGAAATGATAATGCATGAATAATGATTATAGATAGGATTGTAGAAATTACCACAATGTCACTCGGAGTGATCAAATCCTAAGCTTCTACTACTTTGCATGGAAAGAGAGAAATGTGCACACAAGCACTCCTGCCAGATCTCTATCACTGGCGAGGGTGGGAGTCGCACATGTACTCCACTCTGCAGCTGAAAACAGCCACTTGACAGTGGGTAAGCTCATCTGCATTGCCTTGTGTTTGTAGATCGTCTTCCTTTCGAGTCTGTTCCTAGGTTCTGTACAGCAGCTTCCAGACACAAAGTTAGCTCCTACAGATGGGCCATACTAGGCAATGTCCCAAGTAATGAATTCAAAGGAAAGTTTATGTAGCAACATGTTATTTTAATGTCTTAAATATTTGGATTAATGTACTTAAGAGTCTTTTGGGAAATTATTTCCAAGCTCAGTTCTTGGGATGGGGATGAGTGGCTTAGTCCACTCTTTATAAATAACATTTGCCATTGATATACAAATGAATGTCTCTAGAAGTCAACTCCACCAAATATTTTTATTTTACTTTCAAAGAACAAACCCACAATATGTTTGTTCACAATTATTAACCTTTCTCATTCAAACAGCTACACAAGGATTTTGTAATATTCTCCCAAGAACCAGACATTTAGTTGAGGATAGCCCCAGAAACTGAATCTGAACAAAAGACAGGAGAGCCAGAGGTAAAAAACTGTCTGCTTGACAGAGTGGTTCAGCCTCGCGGAAGACACCTACAGCACCTGTTCCAAGTCCCCATTGTGTTGGTACACTGGGGACCCGGCTGAGGGCTCCCAGCTTGCAGCCAGCCTATAGTAGATACTGCCTCCTTCCTGGAGCCTCGCCCAGTCCCATTTGTGACATTTTTCTCTTTCTCGCTGGGATCTAAATCCTTCATTCTGATTTCATGCCGGGATAGCATTCACCGCCACACAGGTGATACACTTTGAACCTTGAGATGCCCAGTCTCAAATCCCTACTCAATGAATGCACCTGGAAGTTATCAGCTTCTCTAGTTCTGCCGCTGAACGCCTAAGCCAAAGTTTAGATACCAGAACAAATACCAAATAGAGAGTGGCCAGAGTCATGCTGGGCTCTTTCAAGACATTGTCTCTAACAGTTATTCTAAGCTGTCAGACCATCACTTATTGTAAAACTCCTCAATTAATTAATTACAATAACAACAATAGGTGACTATATTATGCTCCACTGGCAGCAGGTTAGAAACAAAAGACTCAGAACCTCTGCCCCCAAAGAGCTTGTGCATGGCCAAAACACACTCCCAACCACACTGACGTTTTATTTAGAAGCCACAACAACCCCGGGAAGAAAGGGGGTTTTAACTCACCATCAATCCGAATGCAGAGAAATCCAAAGAGCAATAGTAGTGTAAACATCAGCGGACTCATTTTGACATATGAAAAAGGATCCAGATTGTTTAAGAAACCAATCCCAGAGAGCAGAAGTACAAAAATAAGTATCAAAAAAAGAGGTAGGTCCGAAGTTTAGACTTTCCTAGAGATTAATTAAGGTCAAGAAGAGCAAAATGGCAACATCAGAAGCTGTTGGTGAAGAGTTCTGACACGGGACACGTTAGGAGCCATCCGAAAGAACCCAAGGGACTCCAGAGCTGCTTTACTTCCACAGGCTGGCTTCCGAAATTCCCACAAATTCAGCCCAGCTGGCGGGACTATTCACGTGCATCTAGCCCCTGTCTCCTTAGACTCCATTGCAATCCAAACACAAGTTCTTTCTTCAGAAGTCAAGTTGACGGGGGACAAAAAAAGACCTAATTCCTAGAAAGTGTTCCACAAACTTGCCAACGCGCTGCGGAACAACCATTGGCCTGCCCACCGGGTTTCCTCTGCCCGCCCGGGTCTCCTTCTCCGTAGCAGCAACACTTCGCGGAGTTTTGTTTTGTGTTGTTTTGTTTTCACTTAACTTCCATCCTAAGGATGTGTCAAAGCAGCACTTTGTGAGCCGGCCCTCTCCTCTGCCGCCCGGTCGCCTCCCTCGGAGTCTCTGGTTTCCAAAAAGGAAGGAAAGTGGGGAAAGCAGGACGGCTCGGGTGGAGAATGGGAACTCCTATGTGGTGAGGGAGCGAGGAGGGAGGCGAAAAGAGGAAGCAAGGGAGGAGGGAGGGGCTGGGCTAAAGCCGCCGCCACCCCCAGGGGCCGCCCCGGAGCGAGCTAGCGTCCAGCTGCTGTGGGCGAGCACCGCTAGACTAGGGATCCCCGGACCTGGGAGCCCTGAGGATGCTAGCGTGTGGTCCAGCCTCCAGGAGCAATCCTGCCTCCAGCCCCTTCCCGTGCAGCCGCTGCTTCGGCAGGCAGCAGAGGCTGCGCTGCGTCCGCCTCCTCCTCCAGCAGCTGCCGAGGGCTGGAAGGACTTGGAGGAGGCAAGGCGAGGAGGCAGGAGAGGAGGGGAGGAAAGAGCTGCTCCGTGTAGGTCCCCGAGAGGGGGTGGAGGATGAGGGCTGTACCCAGATCACCACCACCGATGGTCACCCTCCCTTCCAAAGGGCGACAGCTCGCCCCTGGGTCCTCGAAGCAGGGGTAATCGGGCAGGCGATGAGTCTTGGGGGCGGCGGGGGGGACAGGGGGGACGGAAATGAACCAATGTGGAGCCACTGCGGGCTAGGAAGGACTGCGATTAGCCATCAACTCTTTTCCCGTTCCAGGAGCCTCCCGGGTGTCCCCCTCCCTCCCTCCTCGGGAGGGGTGAGGTGGACTTCCAGCCTCCCGCTCCTCACGCGGCCCCGTTTAATGGGCAGGTAATTTTCTCGGTGAGTGATTTCATGGAAGCCCTTCCTAATTATTCATCGCTCCGTCTGCTGGAGCTGCACGAGAGCTTTTCTAGAAAAAGATGATCTTCCAGGACCCCGGGTACAGCCTCATTACCCGTTAAAATCACACACCGACACACACACACACCGACACACACACACACACTTTGTAGTAGAAAGGAGAAGCTGGCCAACAGGAAGGGCAGGAGAGGGGTTGAAACAGCATCTACTGGAGTAGAAAGGTTTTGTGTACATACTTCCTATGTGTTGTAAGTGAACCAGCCCCCCCCCCCCAAAGTGTGTGTGTGTGTGTGTGTGTGTGTGTGTGTGTGTGTGTGTGTGTGTGTTTGGGGATAGGGTATCTCTAACCTCTTTAGGCTTGTTTTAGCCAAGATCTATGGCTAGCAGCGGAATCCCCAAGAGGAGGAGAGAGGGGAAGGGTTGGCATCCAGCTAATGTTGCTCGGTTGCCTTCTGACCTCCCAACACTGAGCGTAATTCGGGACCTTGTGATAAAAGAGTTCTGCAGAAGACTCTGGGAACAGCGGAGGAGGCCCAGGATCAAAGGACCTGGAGGAAGTGGTTTTCTAGGGCCTTTGGCCTCCCTAGCACCTCGAAAAGGAAATTCGGAAAGCAGGCTCTGATTTAAGAATGCTGATAAGCCAACAGGACTAACAGAAGCTCGAGAGCGGTATTTCAGCCCAAACACGATAAAACGGGTACATTCCAAGCAAAAACTCCATTCGGGCTGGGAAGAGTTAGGGAGCGCCGCTTTAAATCAGACGGAGGCCTCTGTCTAGTCTAAAGGTGCCCTGGCGTGGTCGGTGTGGCCGGGCCCACGTGTGATCGCAGCCTGGCTGGTAGCTGTTTGATGCTTGTTCAGGTGACTGTAAAGCTTCTGACAGGAACTCACGCAGGTCCCTGAGCAGAGCGAGCCTCTGCTTGGCGAGTCTTTAGTTCCCCCTACTGGAAAATATTAGGAAAGAGACTGTATTTGAGGATGTTTGAGGAGCCTTTTGTTCGGTGGGATGTATTTTGCTGTCTCCCCTGAACTTAGTTCTCCCTTGCTTATAATGCGAAATCGAGTATCCCCCCCCCCAAAAAAAAATGGCCAACGACGTTTAAGCAAGCAGTTAGGGTTCTCGTGGCACTCCAGCTGCTTTGCTGATGAGAGCGGTAACGTTGCCGCAAAGGTCTGAACTAAGTCATGTTTCTCACTAAGCTTCAAAGGTCATTTCAGCAGTTTTGAACTACAGGCTTTAACCATAAAGGAAGAGGAGAAAAAAAAAAACACTTTAGAGGGCTTAAATTAAATCACTTGAATTCTTCCAGCATTGACTCCGAGTTAGCACCATTTTGGGAAAAGAAATCATGAAGGGGAACCAAGTGTACATGATTCAGTTCATCACCCCCTCCCCACTCAAATAAATAAAAGCAGAAGGATTCTGTGTTCGATAACACCATGGGCAAGAAAAGTCCCCAAATGCCCTGGGTTAACAGCCGTCATCTCTTCAGGATGCTAGAAAATAGTTGATAACTCTATAAAGCTTTCAATTCAGACATTGAACTAGGTTTTAAGTCAAGGATTGAAAAAAAAAAAAAACTTTCTTGTTCTTCTACACAAGAAACCCCTCCTCTAAACTCCCCCAGACTATATTGCTCCTGAGTACAAAACTTTTCTTTTTCTCCAGCAAACATAATTCCCATACTGAAATTCTTCAGGAATTCAAAAATCAAATAAACTAAGAAGTCTTAATTTTAAGAAAGATCTGGGGAAAGATAACATTGGCACATTCCATTTGGAAGTTTTCTCCTGGCTTTTCATTTAACTACTTTTCATTTAACTACAAGAGCTGTTCTTTAAATAACTTATAAAACCACTCAAGAGTCAGGAAGAGTATGTTTGGGAACCAGAAAGAATGGATTGTCGAACATCTACCCAATACTTCCTCCTGTCTTCTAGGGTAGAACTGTATTCATATAACAAGTGAACTCTGCGTTTTATTCAAGGATTTTATTTTAACAGTTTTTGCAAATATCAGTATTTCACATTCTCAGCTACCTGATAAAAGTCTCAAAAGAAGGTCAAAGATTCAGACTGGAACCATCTTTTGTGTGATTATTTCTACTAAGAGATGAAGTCTGTAGCCAAGTAATTTTAGAATTTATGTTTTCTGTTTTCTCAGAGACAGATCTAGAATTGCTTCATAAAATAATGCTTTGTCAAGATCTCTTTTGATATGTGATGTACCTAAAGAACAAAAGATCTGTATGAATGTTATTTAAAGGAAAAAATTGGAGTAATAACCAAAACTTGCATGCTAACTAAGCAACAGTAAGACATCCTTATTAGATCAAGGCCAAGAAAAGTCCAAATCATCACTTTCTGCAAGATTTCACAGGAACTGGAGAGATCACATTTCAATTAAACTTGATGTGCTTTTAGTGAACAACAACTATGATAAAAATGGAAGCCCGGTGGCGGCGGTGCACGCCTTTAACCCAAGCACTTGGGAGGCAGAGGCAGGCGGATCTCTGTGAGTTCAAGACCAGCCCAGTCTACACAGCGAGATCCAGGAAAGGCACAAAGTTACACAGAGAAACCTTGTCTCGAAAAAAACAAAAAACAAAGCAAAACAAAACAAAACCAAAAAACCAACCAACCAAACAAACAAAAAACACATAAAAATGGATTATTTGCTCTAGGTTTTTTTTTTTTTTTCTTTCTTTCTTTGTAGGTAAACAACAGTCTTAATACCTGAGTCTTGTGGCAGAAGTTGGAAATTCAGTTTTAGCACAGAAGGAGCAGAAGTATGGAAAGCGGAGGAAGGGAAGAAAAGAAAATCGTTGTATTGATCATTAACAAAACAGTTTTAAAGTCAAAGGCTGTTCAGATGGAATTTTTTCAATGTAATTGCCTTAGCATACAATTCCTCAAACCAAATATGAACAAAATATATGGGTCATTACCTACACCAAGGCACCAGGCGATTAAAACTATTGTGTAAAAACACCTGACCAGATGAGAATGATTTGCTTACTTCTGTGTTATTTTCTTTTATTATGTGCTAGCTTTCTCCAGAAAGATTCTGAGAAAGACGAGTATGAGAAAATATTATTCCTCTGAAATAAATTGAAAATTTATGATTACAATAAATTCATTTTGAGATAGTCATTAATACCTATCAATATATAATGAGTTCCATACATATATGCATATGCATCTATGTACTAATAGTATTTTGGCCCATTCCATAGAATTATTTAACAATCCTCATTTGAGTAATCTAAAATATGAGTTGACTGAAATATAGCAATATTTAATTGAAAACAAAGTTTTGCCACGTATGTGCCACAAATTTTCAGGAAGGAATTCTCTTTCACCAGAATTAAAAAATTTGGAAAATAATTTTGCATCTTGATTGAAGAAGAGTTTAGAAAAAGTTCAAAATGTAACAAAGATGTTGGGGTAAATGAAATATAGCAAATAGCACATGAAACCAAGGCAGGATTTTTCTTTGGATGTATACTTTCAAAAGAAAAGACCCTCAGAAAGGTACGAACCTGTGGTGAGATAAACAGAGATGTCTGGAAGGCTGTCCTTAGGATCACAGCTACACGTGTCCCTGTGTTGTGTAGAGAACCTGCATGACAGCATACAATAAGCATGTGTTTTGACTGAGAACATGAATGTTCCTGCTACTATGGCACAGTTCATAACAAAGTTAGCATCCAAGATCCTTTGTTCTCCAGCATTGCTCTTGGTGTTAAATGACTGTTCCTTATACCACAAGGCAGTGAATAGAAATGTTTTCTGGAACTTTTTCTCTGTTACTATGGACAGCTAAATCCAAAGGAGTCCCTGGCATTGTACCTATATGCATGTATTATTTCCAGTGTTCTCAGTTGTATGTCTTTGTGTGTGTGTGTGTGTGTGTGTGTGTGTGTGTGTGTGTGTGTGTGTGGTGTGATTGTCACAGGAAGTTAGAGACCACCATTTGGTGCATTAAAAAATAACCAATGGGATCAGGAAAGAAGTTGGGGTGGAGTGAAACAAGAGCTGGATAATACTGGTGCATTTGATATGTGTTTTTTGGAATCTCCAGGAATATGTCTGCCCAGTATCAGGCCTCCCATTGCTTCGAAACTTTCCCAGTATACATCATTCTAGAAAGTATGCAGTAACAAAGTTTTGTGAAACAGAAGTTTATATTTCTAGTTTGTTAAAACTTCAAATTAGTCTGAAGTCCTTCAAATCACCTAGAAATATTTCACAGCTCTTTGGTGAGGCTTAATCTTCACTACGTTGGAGCAAGATTTCATACATTCCCATCACACAGTCAGCTGGTAAAGTACGAAGTCTCAGTACTTGATAAAAGTGAATTAAAAAAAAAAAAAGACGTTTGGTAGACAAGGCAATGACCCCCTCATAGCACACATAAAGTTGCCTATTAAAATTACAAATGCTCTGGAAATAAAGTTTCAGTCATTGACCCTGAGAGGGTAAGGAAATGTGTGTAGAGATTTCCTTCATTGTTTCCTTTCAAGATCGAAAGTCCTTATTTCAGTAGAGTGTCTAACTCAAGTGATGAATAATGATAGTTTTTCATATGCTATTTTTATAGTGCAATATCACAAAACCATGAAAATCCCTTTGATTCTTTGCCAACCTATTTCAAATCTGTCTGCTCCAATCTGGACTTCGCATCATCACATTTTAGTTATATGCACTGCAATCTTAAAAGGAAAACTTATTTTGTATCCCAAACAAAATTCTGTTATTTTTAAAAAGAATAGAATTTCAAAGGTTTAAGGAAGGACCTATCACACCCATAGATCCAAGATCTGGACAGATCTCTGATTGCAGGTTGACATTCAGAGATGTGTGATAATGGATTTTTCACATTACAAAAGTGATGCATTTCCCCCCTTTTGACAATAGATTGGAATTCATCCAAGGGCACTTGTCATCCAATTGACCTACCTATGGGTCTATCATAGAAGAAAAAGTCTGTTTTGGGAACAGATTTTGATTTGTTTCCAGTATTCAAAGTATCTGAATTCTGCCTAATACAATGAATTTTGACTTTCTTTAGAATATTAGAATACATAATATTCTGTAGAATACATAGTATGTTCTTTGGTTTTAATGTTCGGTTCTTGCTGGAATGTCAGCAATGTCGTTTTATTTTAAATTATACATGTAGATATGCATTATTTTCCTTATGTGAGACATGAAATGAAAGGAAGAAATCTCTGCCGCCACTTTTATCTATAGATGGTCTTCACATGCAGTGATATGACATATATGATGCTTAATATCAAAATAGATCAATTTAGGGCTGGATGATGGCTCGGTGGGTAATCTCTTACCACACACACAAGCAAGAGGACCAGAGCCTGAACCTTCAGAACCCAGATAATGTTGGGTGGAATACAGCACATCTGTAATCCCAGTGCTGTCCTGGGAAGATGGAAGGTAGAGATGTAATAATCCCCAAAGATTTGCAAGGCACAGACTGATGGATGTAGTGAGAAACAAAAATACCTCATCTCAGACAAAGAGGAAGGTGAGTACTAACATCTAAAGTTGTTCCCTCACCTCACATACTCCCTGCTTGAAGCACTCACACACAGGAGTGCTGTTATGTACTAATATGAACATAAAAACTAACAGAGGAACACATATTAAGAATAAATGGCATCAATGCAATTTGACTTTGATACAAATTGGGTGTCTCTGTTTTCATGCTTTGCTTCCTTTTCAGTTTTCAGTGAGTAGCTCCTTATATTCACTAACAATAAAATGTATTTATAAAGTATCTAATATGTGACATATTGAGTGTCTAAATTTATTCTTTTCAGCAATCTGCAAAACATTTCATGATATTTCTACCCTTTATTTTCTAAATTTTTTCTAAAATTACTCATTATAATCTTTTTCTTCAGTTATATGATAAACATTAGTGTTTGAGGTATAATTGATGCAGACAAGGTCAATGAAAATTATATAGCATAATGAGCAATTGAGGGGTTTGTGTTTTATTGTTGCAGTTTTTGTAGTCTGTTTCTAAATCTGGCTTAAGTCCAGGTTGTTACTTACCTTTTATGTTGTTTCTCTCATCTCTACACCCACCAAAAGAACACATTCAAAGGATGTTATATGATAAAGCTGAAGGAACGTTTATAGGATTTCTGATAGTCTGTTTCCTAGCCTTTGTTTGGAATCATGACTGAACCATCAAAAGGAGATGAAAAACTATTTTATTTTAAAGTTTTCCAGATGAGATTTCACCCTACTCATAAGCAAGCTGTTTACCGGTCATTAGAAAACCTTAGTCTTCTCTAAACCAGACGGAACATTTCCACTCCATTGTCCCTGCAAAGAACAGGGATGACCAACGTGGTCTTAAATGTTACAACAGTAGAGCAGACTGGATCAAACTACAGCTTGAAATCAGATGTGCAAGGCAGATCTGCACTATCATCTTATTTCTACCACTTTAGAGTATCAGGTTAACAATTAAACTGTTAAACAAAGGTAAGAATGCCAACTTCAATATAGGGGATTGCACTTAATGACCTTGGTGGTGATGGGTGTCTGGACTACTATAATGAACTTATATTGAGATGACAATCTTATTTGTGAGTCAAGCAGCACATCTCTTTACCAACAGAGAACTGACTAACCTTCTCAGCTTCAGGTAATTTAAACCACATGACTTGAGTTCTTGCCATTGGCATAACAGCACTTCTCTATTCAGCCTGTGATGATCAGTATTTATTGTCAACCTGACAAAATCTAGAATCATCTAGGGACACACCTCTGGGAATATCTGTGAGGGGGTTTCTAAACTGTGATAGCTGAGTTGGGAAGATACATCGTAAGCTTAGGGGGCACGTTTCCAAAAGCTCATGTTCCAGACTTGTTATGAAGGTGAAAACAAGGTGAGTGCCTGTATTCATTGACCACCAACAGTCTCAAGCTGCTGGCATCATGATTTCCTTTACTAATGTGGATGCAAAATAAACCCTGCTTTATGTTGCTTTAACCAGGCATTTTGTAACAGCAATGGAAAAAATAACTAAAAGACCCCTTGAGATTCCATCTCATGTCACCCTCTTAGCAATTCCGACTCTTCTCTCATTGATTAGATTACCAAGTCATCCTGAAAATATTGGGCTGCAAGATACGATACATGATCCTCAAAATGGTTGTTTACAGCTAATTCAGATCATCTTATTCTCCTTCAAAGACTTCAGACTGTAACAATTAAATTGCAGTAATACCTACATTGTTTTTGTTTTTTGATAATGCATGGTAACAACTACAAAGCCATTTGCATTATCTAATAAAATTCTCAGAATCCATATGTGAGTGACATCGATATTAACTTTACTTCAATGTGTATTATCATTAGCTCTGTAATTCAGAGAAGAACTAATGAAAAGTCAATAGAAAAGAGCGCAAGGGTCAACATTTGTAGCTGGCATTCTTAAACTCTCAACAAAGCCAACAGTGTCATCTAGCTTGGGCCAGAATATTCTGGAGCAATGTTCCTTTAACATTTAAAAAAATTTTTTCATTGCCACTTTTCTAAGGAGCAGTTACATTCGGAGTGCCCATGTCCCTCTGGAAATGCATCCAAATAGTGTTCACAGTCAGGTGGCAAAACTCTGGGAAGGTGACCCAGTCATGAAGACAGAGTATGCATGGTTGATATTAATGTTTTCATTAAAAAAAAAAAAAAAGAATGCAGAGAAAAACCTGCACTGGCTGGCAGATGAGGACACTATAAGAACAGTCTATCTGTGACTCAGAAATCAATTCCTGATTCTTGGTTCTTAGAATTCCAAGCCAAGAGAAGGTGAAAAAAATTCTTGTTATTTAAGTCTTCCTGTTTGGGGTATTTTGTTCAATAGCATCCTGAACAGTCAAGAAAGGAGTGTTTTTTACCCTTCCTTGCTAATCATATGTCCATGTAATGTCCACATTTCTTATTGTACTCTATCTGTACATGGACTTAATGCATGAAAAGAGTCATATTTTCTGGCCCCAAGAGACATTTCCCCATTACATGCAATAAGAAAACAACAACAACAACATTGTGGAGATCTAAACATCCACACATCTCAAGCAGTAAAGATTGTATTTTACTCAGTTATGCTTTAGCTGTGGAGCCCCACATTCCATGCTCATTCAAGCACCTAGGCTGATAGAGTACCACCTCCCCAAACAAATGGAAAATCCAAAGGCTGAAAGATTTTCTGGCTGGACACAAATTTTATGCTGTCTTATATTTCACTGTCAAAGTGAAACACATGTTTCCCTTCACCTCCCCATGCACGAGTGACATTTGGGGAGTATTTGTTATCCTCTATATTGCCACACATATCCACCTCCTGCAGACCTCTTTGCTTTTGGAAGAAATTACATAAATCTGTTACAGCTAGCTGAGTGATTTTAATGAATGACCATCATATGTTTCTTCCTTGGGTTTCACAGGGCCTCCCCCCCTCGCCCTTTCCCACATCATGTGCACTGAGAACTTCAAAATACAAAGCTATATAAAAGTGTCGTTTGGGCATACATAATTATTTTGAGTTCATATTGGATCCTGATGAGCCATAAGCCACTGATTACAAAACATAGAAATGTTGATGCAGAAAAACAGAAGCCGTGGAGAAGACGAAGTCCTATGAAAATTGACTCAATACTGCCACAATTTAAAGAATACCAGACACTACTGGATCTTGAGCGAGACAAAGAAACACTCTGTTGAGAGCATCCTAGGGAAGCATGGATCTACCAAACTTTTCTTTTGGGACTTTCTAATATATAAAACCTTGAAAGAATGAATTTCTTTTGTTTAAAGACACTAACATACAGCAAATTTCCTCAACAGCCAGAGAGGATAGAGCCATGAGTTGTTTAGAAAAATTCAAAATGAAAATATAATTTTCACTGCTGTCAAAATTGACATATACTAAATTACCAGTCTTTTTGTTTGTTTGTTTGTTTTTTCGAGACAGGGTTTCTCTGTGAAGCTTTACACCTTTCCTGGAACTCACTCGGTAGACCAGGCTGGCCTGGAACTCACAAAGATCTGCCTGTTTCTGCCTCCCAAGTGCTGGGATTAAAGGTGTGCACCACCTTCCCTCTAAAGAAATAATAATTAACAAATTAGATGTACTTAATAAAAGATGGTATTATCTGTGCATTCAAGTACAGATGTATATACATACAAAGATAATTTAAATGGAAGAAAAGTGATAAGTTAAAAAAAATGGTATTAAGAGACTCTGGTGTAGTCTAGTTGTGGAGTTCTTGGCCAGTATACAAAGGCTCTTGGTACAGACAATAGCATTGCCCCCAAAATTGCTTTTAAAAGTCTATTTTAAAACTGCTGAAGGGAAAAGTGTCTTTAAGTTCTTCTGTAATAATTATGTTGTTAGATACTTGAAGACTAGGAAACCAAATTAAACTTATACTAGACACTTTACTTATAAATTAATCCTTTAAACATTTATAATAATATAACTAAGGCAATAGTATTATTAATATTTGTTATTGTGATTATTAGTATATTGTGATTATATTTATTTATTTAATTAAATAATTATTATTTTAATGTTTATTTTATGTATGTCTGTGGGTCTGATTCTATATATGTGCAACATGTGCATGCCAGAGACCTTGGAACTAAAAAGCGTGTGTTGGATCTCCTGGACCTGGAGTAACAGGCAGCTCGCTGTAAGCCACTATATGGACACTAGAAATGGAACCAAGGTCTTGCATAGGTAGAGAAGACACTCTTAACCTCTGACACATCTTTTCCCCCACTTAAAAAAAAAAAATGAGTGCTACAAACTAAATTTGGTGTCCTACAAGAGCACTATATTCTCTTAACCACTGAGCTGTCTCTCAGCCACTAAAATGTATTTGTTTTATATTTAAACAAATACTTGGCTTTTCATATAATTCAAATTTTAAAATAATTCTGTAACATGAAAATGCTAGAGGAAAGTAACTCTAATGTCTATCTTTGTGGAAAAGAAAAATAAGAAAGTCAGTCTTGGATTTATTGATTTTTTTCTTTTTTTTTTTTTTTTTTTTTTTTTTTTTTTTTACAGCATGCCTCTTGCAAAGCGTAGTAAAGGTTATCACAGGACCAGATTTACACAACTGCCTATGGCAGTAAAAAGCATGCTCAAGTTGTTTCTTCTGTTGATTTATTTAAGGCAGTTTAGAGAAGAAGGCTTAACTCTCATCTTTTTATAGCTTTCTTGTTTTAAAATAAGGAAAGGAGTGAGCCAAGCCTCATGTCTGTGTCAACACCACACCAGTTTGTTTATTCTATGTACTGAAAAAAAAAAGAAAGAAAGAAAGAAAAGAAAAGAAAGAAAAAGTAAATGCTCTCCATGAGTAATCCATAATGTACTACTGTGGTCATTTTTTTCCCACAAGTATACTAGTCCTAGTCCTGAGAAGAACCAACTAATCACTATAAAAACTGATAGAAAGGGATAAATATCTATGCACACACACACACACACACACACACACACACACACACACACACACACACTGGGAGGTAGACAGAGACAGAGACATACTAGGAAACTAAAGGAAGCTGAAAGACACAGTATGGATTTCTGAATTTTTATCTAAAGTATCATTTACAGTGAAGAATAAAACCGGCTGTAAGCTGTATCTATACTGAGACATCTATGAATTCCACACCAATAGCTTGAAATAAACTTATAGAAATGTATTACTTAGATGTACTGATAAACTGTTCTGGGCATGGTACCAGGTGTCCTGTGCTGCACACACAATGGGAAAGGGACAGACTGAGAAAAAGAAAAGAAGATTCTCAGTTCTGTGAAAATCACCAAGATAATGAAGAAAGAAATGACAGACATCAGATCATTTTGTTTTTCCAAAGGAAGAAATCAGGCCTCAGAGGGCCACCCGGAAACACGGAGGCAAGACTGAAATAAAACACCAAGTCTTCTAAGCAACAAGCCAGCAAAAATACGTAGACATGAAACGTCAGATGGCTTTGAGGAGTGTTGGAGGACGTAACATGGATGAGAGCTGTAGTGAGGGAATTCTCTTATTCGTTATTGCATGCACTGAGGCTCTGAGAAAAGCTAAGGACAAGAGGACAAGACTAAAGAAAGTCCCGAAGCCAGAGACTGATAGATAGCAAGTCAAGTCCATTCTCCACTCCACTCTGTTAAACATGGTTTGTTCTCCTTGAAGAGTGGGTGTGCAGAACACTTCCGGGATAAGAACCATGTTGGCAGTCTTTGAGTTTGGGCTAAAGGGAGCCATTCTCCTATTTCTTTGCCACGGTAGGATTGGAAGTGGGGTGAAAGCGAGCATACAGAGGAACATTGTGGTGGGTATTGTGTTCCTTGAAATATTGAGTGTTCCCTGAAATAAACGTATCTGGGGTCAGAGAACAGACAGCCACTAGAACAGAGCCAGAAATGATGGCTAGAAAATGGGAAGAGTAAGCCATAACAGAAGTTGGGCGGTGGTGGTACACACCTTTAATCCCAGCACTTGGGAGACAGAGCTGGCCAGATCTCTGAGTTCAAGGCCACTTTAGAAACAGCTAAGCATGGTGACTCATGCCTTTAATCCCAGGGAGTGGGGGCAGAAAGAAAAAGGTATATAAGGCGTGAGGACCAGGAACTAAAGAGGAAAAAGCCTGTAGTTAGTTTAAGCTTTGGAGCAACACAGTTCAGCTGAGATTCATGTGGAGGAGGACTCAGAAGCTTCCAGCCTGAGGAAACAAGATCACCTGAGGAACTAGCAAGGTGAGATAGCTATGGCTTGTTCTGCTTCTCTGATCTTCCAGCATTCACCCCAATAACTGGCCTCGGGTTTGAGTTTTATTAATAAGACTCTTTAAGATTCATGTTACAGAACATGGAAACGAAGTAGGAGAAAGGAAGAGCAGGAGATGCACAAGGAAGCAGCGGCTTGATTTCCCCGAAAGACTCTTTAAGATTCATGTTACAGAACATGGAAACGAAGTAGGAGAAAGGAAGAGCAGGAGATGCACAAGGAAGCAGCGGCTTGATTTCCCCGAAACTAATACTGAGATGTCTTCTGGTGCTGTGACACTGCCATCTCCACTGTCATCAGAGAGACAGATAAAGGGATTGTTAGCATTATCGCTTGTCAGACTCATATTATTTTTTTCCATGAAATACCATTGCTCTAGCTGAGAAATAAAATTATATTTGCCCATCTTCAGAGATGCTTTTAAATTAGACTTGATGCTGACTGCATGTCTTTTCAGGGCTGATATCATTTAGTTTTGTTTTTTTTTTAAATCTGAATATTTGATAAGTAGCAGCATGATCCTATTTTTCTAGTTAGAAATCCATTAGTACTATCCCAAAGAACAGTTGTTTTAATAATGTTTTATACCAAACAACCTCCAAACAAATGTGCTATTTTGCATTTTGTACAAGTTGAAGGTATTTCCAAGTATTCATCTCTGTTACCTATATGTGGGCCTGTGTCCATCATTGCTTCTGACTTCACATTCTATTCAAAAGAGTGCTATGATATGAAGTAGTGTGCATTTTGATACTCTAGCCTTGTTGCATGTGATCCATTCCACTGTGCTTGTATTTTGTTGTTGTTTGTTTGCTTGTTTGTTGTGTCTGAATGTTGTGTATGCATGTATGTGCACATATGTGGTATGTGTATGATTGCTCATATATATTTCTATGCCCACACATGCAGAAGCCAAAGGAGGACATAGGAAGTCTTTCCTGAATCACCTTCTACTTCGTTCCCTTGACACAGCATTTCTCAATGAGCCTGATGTTCACTACTACAATATAACTTCATGCGCTGGTCCATCTCTGTCCCCTGACACTTGTTTGCAGGCACACAAAGCCACACTTGCTTCTTATGTCAGTGCCAGAGGTTTGAACTCCCTTCCTTACCCACAGACCTCACTATGCTTGTTTTTAAATGTTGTTATCTGAGTGTTAGAAGCTTCTCTGTCAGGCTAAGTGTGTAGACAACAACAGATCTTCACTCCTCATAATTGATTCTTTATATTCTTTCATAAAAACACATCTGTCTGATGCGAAAATCAAAGTATTTTATTAAAGTGTATACTATCAGGGTTGGGGATTTAGCTCATTGGTAGAGCACTTGCCTAGCAAGTTCAAGGCCCTGGGTTCAGTCCTCAGCCCTAACAACAACAAAAAAAGTGTATACTATCATAAAGATTATAGTGATGTAAATGTCGATATCATAAAGGTCAGAGTTCATCCCTAGATACTAGGTGGGATACAGGAATCCCATAAAGATACATTGTTCAAACTCCTTGGATGGAAGAATACACACAGCATAAGACTCATATACATCTCCATTATCTGTTGTTGTCTACCATTTTACCAAACATTTCATTTGACTGTTGCCTTGATGATGGTGATCACAAGGAAGGCAGTCTTTTGCAGTCAATCAAGTGGGTGGTGACCTAGAAGGATTTTTATCTCCCTATCTAAGTGTTGAGCTTGATTTCTTATCAGGTACCTCCTAAGAAATAGAGTTGGAAAGCAGCCAGAATCATCAGGGAAGGAATGATGCAGAGGTTTGTGTGGGCATCTTTGGCAAGTGCTCTAGGGATTGATACTTCTTAATCTCCAAATGCCAAGACTGTAAGACTTTCCATTATCACCTTACAGACCCATCCTAAGCCTGCTCAGTGTGAATGATACCACCCAGGAGACTTTTTCTAAGAAACTTGTAAAGCTTCCTTGTGGTCATTTGCATTTCAAAAGAAATTCACATAAATCAAGAATCTTTTGTCTGACCTTATGCCATCTCCCTTTTTGTTCAGCAGGGAGCAATTTGTCTATCTTTGGAGAAACTTGTTAGATATTATGTTAACTATATTTCCAAGCCACTGCAGAATATAATGTTGGTTTTGGCCTGAACAATAAATTCATATTTAAATGAGCTTTACCCCAGAAACTAGAAATTTTTCACAAATTTAATTACTGTTGTTAATGTGGACATATTCTACTATATCTTGTTTGCAAGATCAGGCATGTTAATAGAAGCCTTATAACGAGAGAATTTTAGATGTGTATGATCTGATAGCAGGTTTAAATGCTTCATAGAAAAGAGAAGTCCAGATTAACAACTAAGACTCAGGAGGCAGAAGACACTAGCTGACCTCAGATGTGACACAACAGAAGTTAGAAGAGGAAACTTTTTCATGCCACCGAAACATTCTGTGTGCAACATTTATGGCTACAGCAATTCTGAAGGGTGGTGGTCAGCACTGTGTCTCCTGGTGGCATGCCTTTTACAGAAGGCCCACTAAATGAATTTACATCTGAAGAACAGACCCTCTGTCAAAGAAAAAGAAAGAAAGAAAGAAAGAAAGAAAGAAAGAAAGAAAGAAAGAAAGAAAGAAAGGAAGGAAGGAAGGAAGGAAGGAAGGAAGAAGGAAGGAAGGAAGAAAAAAAGAAAGGAAGGAAGGGAGAAAGAAGGAAAGAAAGGAAGAAAAAAAGAAAAAACACTCTAACCGGCCAAAAGGGTAGAGAAAGATTTAAAAATAGCATTACACTTCTGTGCCATTGTCATATTTTTATGGGGTTCATGTATTTAAAAAACAAAGAACATGTATTTTCCCTGCAGTATGGTGTGACTCCACAAACTCAAAAGAAAAACTATACACTGTGGAGCAGAAGTAAATAGAAAACAAGTTCTCAGGTAGTAATATAAGATTCAGGTTACAGGAAAAAAAAAAAAAAAGATTTCATTTAATTTTCTCTCTTTAATTGTGTGATTTTTTTTTAATTCCAAATATCAGTCAGGACATATTTACAGTATCCAGATTCCAACACTGAATTCAATTTATCAGTGTACAGTTCTAAGTCTTTAACTCTCACTGTTGTTAATGCCGTAGATTCTATCAGTTTGTAATTCTGGCTTTTAGTTGAAGTTCATCATTCTCACCAGATGCTGGATCGTGGCTTCATGTATGCTACTTATGCATATTATCAATGGTTATTTTCCAGGACTCTATGTAGTTTTATCTGCAGTAAGTAAAACAACCCACTCCCATTTCAAGAAAAAAAGCATAGGAGTATTTATGGCCACTGTGAGAAATTGCATCAGAATGCACTGATAAAATCAAGGCAAATAGTATTTCCATCTCCTTATCATTTCTTTACATTTCCAGCCTGCAAGCATCTCTTTCCAAATTTATCTGTAAACTATACAAGAGGTTATTGTGAAATATAATCACCCTTATAGTACTGTGAGACACTAGAAGTTATTATTTTCTTCTAATATAAGAAGACAATGTCATAAATCTTCATTTCAAAGAGGAAGCTGAAAATTGTTGATTTCAGGGTAGGATGTTGGTTCCTAGAAGCTGTTAAGTGTGGGAAAAAAGCAAGCACTGTTGAAACTGGGCAGCCATCCTTAACACAGTCACTGCCTGGGTTTGATACATTGGTCCCTGCCTTGGCACTAACATTGAAAGCAAAACAAACATAATACCTAGGGCTTTCCCATCCTGCGTCCTTAACAATCCACTTTACCCTTCCTGTATCCTTTTCCATCAGATTGCCATTAAATCTGCCGGAAGCCATCTTTTCACATAAACTGAAATGTTAAGACAATGCTTTGGCTAACAAAACTCTGAGGTTGGTATGGAAATATCAAACCAATTTCTAAAACAGCTTTTTAGAGCAGCCATAAAACCTAAACGAAGCTGATACACTCCAGCCAGCATGTTCCTATTGATATGGATTCACAACACACCCCATGGTTGGGCATGGTCCCACATGCCCAGCAGGACCTAGTCACTTCCACCTAATCATTTCTGGGTCAAAACATCTTGTGTGATCAGGACCCCGTGGCTTTACATGGTTGCGTAAAGCGCAGTGCAACACGTGATCTAGGCATATGCGCGGAATAGCCACATGGGCCTTTATAAGTCGGCACCATGATTCTGGGTCCCCTTCACTCACGTGTCTTTCTATAGGCCTGTGCACATCTGTCTCTCTCCCTTATCTTAATAAAACTCTTGTTAGGGGATTCTGTCGTGTTTCCTAAGGTTTCCTCACAGGGGAAGAGCGGGGCAAAAAAACAACACCTATATGTCCAACTGTCCTGTTATTTATTTCTCACAGGTAGACATGTGTATATTAAATCTGAATTTTGAGCATTGAAGGAAGTATTAAATTAACACCACAATTTCTACCCTGAATATTAAAGATATTGAATGTTACTATGAAAAATGGTGTAGGTGTCGTTAATTTTCAAAATATAGATATAAGGCTTTTATTGCCAGTTTTATATTCATTATTTAATTACACACAATATGAATATTTCTGAAAATGGCTATGGTTGTGGTACAGCAGCCCAACAGGCTAACAAATTTGAGACACAAGTACTTTCCATAAGAATTTGATCACTGTAGACAGGTTCTATTTCCCCACCCCCACCCCGTTGTTTCTTGTATTTGAAAGAAATGTTTCTGAATTGATAAGGAGGTAATTAATTTTTTCAATACTTTTTAGTAAGATGCTATATCTTTTAAGCAGTCTTTAATTCTTTGAACTCTAAAAAATATAAAACCCATTTTAAATATAAAAGGTCAGTAATTTACTATAGACCATTATACAAACTTTAGCCAAGCATAAATATCCCAACATCTGTTGCAACTGTTAGTGCCTTTTTGACATTTTATACAGGAATTTAATTTTTAGCCACTTATTTGTTTATATTCTAGTACTTTCAGGGAGAAGGAAAAAAAAAGAACGTTTTCTGTAGTTGTACATATCCAAACCAATCTCAAGGGAGCAAATGTGTTCTGACTCCCCTTAACTAGATATTTAGAGGGGTAGTGTGTATGGATACAAAGCAAAATAGCTGTCAGAGGCCAAGAGGAAGAACGGATATTATTGTTTAATAATCAGAGAATTTCAGCTGTGAGCGACCACATGGATAGTAGTGCAGATGGTGTAACAAAGTTCAAGGATTCAATCCCAATGAAATGAACCCTTTTCAAAAGTACTGCTTCTCATATCATCGCTTGTAGCTAGAGAGTTTTCTCTCTGGGTCCTGCCAAGGCCCAGCAGTCCGACTTCCCACTTATAAAATAAGCACACAGACGCTTATATTACTTAAACTGTTTGGCCTAATGGCTCAGGCTTCTTGCTTGCCATTATTATACCTTAAATTAACCCATTTCTATTAATCTATTTATAGCCACGTGGCCTGTGGCTTACCAGTACCTTCATCTTGCTTGTCATGGCAGTAGCTGGCAGTGTCTCTGCCCAGCCTTCCACTTCCCAGAATTCTCTTCCCTGCTTGTCCCACCTATACTTCCTGCCTGGCTACTGGCCAATCAGTGTTTTATTTATTAACCAATCAGAGCAACATATATGACATACAGAACATCCCACAGCAATCACTAGTAGGGTAGCTTCTCTGACTTTTTACAGAAGATGTTTGAACACTAATAAGCCTAAGGAAAAGAACTTATAGAACTTGTTATTTGATATTCAAGAGATAAACACATTCATTAAATCCATTGCCATTTTCTCAGCACATTGTCCTTGTAAGCATCTCCCAGTTTTCTCTATCCAGCTTTTGCCCACTTAATATTTAAACATGATTTTTGATGATTTTATATCATAAAGTTTAGACATATGGTATTTTACTTAATATTCATTTATTGTTGTACATTTAGCATACATCCCAGATTATTTATTGTTTTGTTTCCTGTCATAAGTAACAGTGGCTGGAGAATAATATTCCATAAACCATTGTCTAAAATTTCCATCGCTTATTAGCATTTAAGTATTTGTTTAATTAGACTGACTTACTAACTCAAATGACATGCACACTCTTAAAGTTTTAAACATGCATTGTAAAAATGTTTCTGAGTAAAACAAAAAAATATTTACACTCTCACCAGCTGTGAATATGGGATTCTGGCTCATGAAGGCTTTTATGTATATGAATTTTCTCCCTTACAGATATTAGATAAATTATTCAGTGCTCTATTTTACTGCTTTGCTTGTGGCTTCGGTTTTATATTTAACCATAAAATCAAGATGTATTTTCCATTTTAGTACAGGATACGATGAATGTCTAAATTAATTTTTCCCAAAAATCTACTTGGTGTTCATTTCTTAAATAATTCCTCTTAGTCTTTCTTCTCAAAACAGTAGAGCCTCTCTAATAGTTTTAAGTAGATTGAAAGTTGTAATGACTAGAAGCAATTATTGTGCCCAAGTGTGCTGCAGTAAGCATTTTTCTTACAGTATTTTATTTGAACTTGTTGAAGACCCTTTGCAACCTCATTGTCAAGACTCCATTACACCTAATCCCCATCACCAAGCCAAATAGCTAGAAATGACAGAGTTGTGGTTCAAACACAAATCTGTTAGGTTCCAAAGTTGTAACCTCAGAAAGCAATGTGGTAACCAACCAGTGTCTTTAGGGTTCTTATGTATGTTTCTGGTGCTTTTGAAGTAAGTGGTTTCAATTTTCTAAGTTATAAATGTTAGCAAAAAAAAAAAAAAAAATGGATGAGAGGGTCACCCAAAATTCATCTGAAGTAAAAGTGATCAAATCTTGAGGAACAAGAATTCCTGACTCTGGTTCACCCTGTGGGTCATTTCTTCTCTTGGAATTAGCTTCTGAAACTTTTCCTTTCCTTTTCCTTGAAGACCCATCTGCTATGACAAATGCCCTGGTATCTAGCTAACAATGAAGTCTCTGTGTTCTTTAATACTTATGATTGAGATACTCATACAATCAATTCCTTTTGTATCTCTCTGGAATTCACATGTTGAAATATAATCCCTATGGTGATGGCATCAATAAGTGAGGCCTCTTCAAGTTGATTCGATCTTGAGGATAAAGACCCCAGAAGTGAGATTTACAATGTTTTATAGATGATACCCCTGTGAGGGTTGTTTTCTCTCTTACAACTTGTGAGAACTCAGGTAGTAGTTGTTATAAGCCAACAAATCTGCTGTTGGTACTTTGATTTGGGACTTCATAATCTCCCAAAACTATAAGCAGATAGTTTCTGTTGTTTGTAATCTACCAGGCTGGTGGTATTTTGACAATAAAGGGAATGGACTATGCTAACTCATTTTAAATTTATAGTAGCCTTTTGAGTCATAGGATAGGATCATTGCTATGGTGTGTTGATCATTGTGTGGGTGCTGAGATTGGGGGTAGAGATGCTGTATTTTGAGAGGATGCCCTAACTGAACTACAACAACTTGAGAAAGGGTGTGGGACTGTATCATAGAGAGGTGGAAACACTTTTCCTAGGCAGTGAAGAGGCACATAATCAGTTCTGACAACACACTTATGCAGTACCAAGAAATAGAGCCAGATTGTACATATTTTATTTGTTCGTTTGTTTTTTCAAGACAGGATTTCTCTGTGTGTCAGATTTTACTTACATTTGAAGAAATCTCTGTTAACTTAATTTGTATCTCAACAAACAAACAAACAAACAAACAAAAACCTCTCCAGCTTGGGAGATAGCTTAGTGGATAAAGTGCTTTCTATATAAACATGGGGAATGGAGTTGGATCACCAGAACTAACATAAGAAGATTTTAACTGCAGTGCTGCAGAGATGGAAGCAGGAGGATTCCTGTGGTTTACTCAACAGTCAGTCTAGCCAAAACAGTGCACAGCAGATTTAGTGAGAGACCATATCTCAAAAATGAAGGTGGAAAGAGAGAGAAGACATTCAGCAGAAACCTTTCACCTCTACATGAACATGAACCTGCTCAAACATGAACACAACACAGGTGCATGGAGTTCTGAACTGAATTACTGAAGGTTACTGATAAGTCAGTTAAGTACCATTTCTGAATGGATAAGTCCTTATTAAATCTCATTTCCCTTGTCAAAAATACCATATTAAGTTTTTCTATATGAAAGCAATTATTTGAGATGTGTAGTGGATTTTAAAAATTCACTGAACATAAATAAGAAAACAAATCAAAATGCTAGAAAATAATGCCTCATATCTCAAGTATCATATAATTGTTTACAGTTTTATTCATAGTATAGCTCATAAAAATAAGAAAGTTATTTTAAAAGGTTTGTTAAATACTACAGGAACTTGACAACAAATATTCAAGGATTATGGTTTCTTTTCTAATTGATGCATCTCATTTCCCTTCCCCCTGACTTCAGGAAAATGTTTTACATTTTTTAGATAATGAAATATGCTACCACATAGAAATGTTCTCAATCTGTTTTGACGTCAGCAGCTCTGTGTATGTTTTTGAACCAGTTCTGTGAAATTACTGTGAAAGAAAACCTGAGCTGAGTTCTCTCTGATATGCTTACATTTCTTTGGTCCTGTGAACTGTTTGGGGCTATCTCTGATGGACTCCAACCATCTCTTGAGCCAGGGTTACCTCTCTCCTCTATTTGCTTTACTTGCCTTTTGCAGTGCTAAGGGTTTGTTTTCCGGTTGTTTGTTTTGACCTCATCTCCTTCCAATAGAGAAGGCAGAGGGTCATGGAATCTAAGGCTAATTATTTTTCCACTTCGCAGTTTCTGAATGCAGAGTTCAATGTAAAGTCTTCACATCCCAGCAGCCTTCCTCTCTGGCTTCTTGACTTACACTACTTTTACTTTACTTTAGAATTCTAGATAAAATAGAGTTTTCCTGGTTTGATGAGAATTTTGTATTAAATCTCCTTATGTGCATGTGAGGTATGGCAGATGAAGTAAGACTGACATCTGATATTGATGAAGGTCCAGAGATTACTGAAAAGTCTTCCTCAACCACACAGCTGATATGTGGTCATAGTCAAGTATTATATGAAGCTTACTTCCAAAAGAAATAAACAGTAATAGTCATGCTTCAAACTTTCATGTATACCTGAAGATTCTTGTGGTGGTTTGAAAGAAATGGTCCCCAAAGGGAGTGGCATTATTGGGCAGTATGGCTTTGTTGGAGTAGGTGTGGTCTTCTTGGAGGAAGTGTGTCACTGTAGGGGCGGGCTTTGAGATCTTTTTCTCAAGCTTCACTCAGTGTGACAGTCAGTTGACTTCCTGTTGCCTGCAAGATGTGGCACTCTCAGCTCCAGCACCACGTCTACCTGCACACCTCCATGCTCCCTCATGATGATAATGGCCTCAACTTCTGAAACTGTAAGTGAGCCATCATAATTAAATGTTTTCTTTATGAGAGTTGCCGTGATCATGGTGTCTCTTCACAGCAATAAAAACCCTAACTAAGACAGTTCTGCTGTGGTCGACATCACGGTTCCCTTTGTATTTGTGTTATCTGAGCACCTGAGATAGCATGATGTTATAGAAAAGGCCTGGGAATAGAGACCAGTGTGACCAGCCCCACCACCACCACCACTACCACCACAAGGCTCTGTACAATGTACTGTACAATAGGTGTTTTCTTCTTTTCGAACCCCAGCTTCCTCATGTACACAATGAAACCAGCAATGGGGCCTGGTGGCAGTGGTGGCGCACGCCTTTAATCCCAGCACTCGGGAGGCAGAGGTAGGTGGATCTCTGTGAGTTTGAGGCTAGCCTGGTCTACAGAGCGAGTTCTAGGACAGATGCCAAAACTACACAGAGAAACCCTGTCTCGAAAAACTGGGAGAGAGAGAGAGAGAGAGAGAGAGAGAGAGAGAGAGAGAGAGAGAGAGAAATCAGCAATGAGGAAGATTAGAAGATGAACTGAGTTAAAGCACATGCAACTTCATCTATAGAGTAGAAAGTTCAGATATACTCACTGTTTTGATTTTGTAAGCACAGAAAGATAGTGAAAGTCCCACTATTTACAGGCAACAGAGAATATTTACCCATCTTTCAAAAGAAATCCACATATCTATGGACGGATTTAACTCACTGTGGTAGTACCATGTGAAAAACAAATAAACGCAAAAACCAGTAAAATTCTGTGGTAGGAAATAACCAATGAGCACATTTGCAGGTGAAAGCAAGAACAGATCACAGAGAGAGTTATATTTTTTTGGGGGAGGGGGGACACATGTTGTGCAAAGGTGGGTGAGATATGAAGATGCACCAGGCCTCATTTCTCTACCATGTGAAAGTTGTAGACAGCTGCTTGGTTTACCAACTGTGGGTCCCCAGCTTTGGCAGGGAGATAGAATGGAAGAGAACCTAGGGGGCCTAACTTAGGTAACCTGTGCATGCTCTCATAGCAGATGCATTTTTAATTTTTAAAAATCTTTTATTTTTTTTTTAACGTGTATGGGTATTTTTCCTGCATCTATCTCTACACCGTTAGTGTGGTTACAGCCTTCCTTCTGGGGGCCCCTGGAACTGGAGTTACAGATGGTTGTGAACCAGTATGTGGATGCTTGGGACTCAATTCTGGGTATCTGGAAGAGCAGCTGGTACCCTCAGCAACTCCATGCAGCTGCATTTTTAAAGCGTCTGTGCAAACAGGGGTTCTTATCAGGGGGAAAACAGTGTTTAAGTACTTTAGAAATAACAGGCTTTAATGGTTAACTCAAAATTCATTGACTTTTAGGATTCTGTCAACATCAGTAAATGTCATCTTGGAATACAATTGGCCTAGAACGGCATTAATAGTTGTTGGCTTGTAGTTTTGCTTTGTTTGGGGTTTTGTTTATTTTGTTGTTGTTGCAAGGCCATAGACTCAAAATGGGGTGTTCCCTTAAAATATCAAAGAAATGGAAATACACATTCATTAATGTCACATTACAGTTCTGAGCCTTCTGTAAACCCATATATGTTCACAAAGAACCTTTCAGTACAGATTGGTCACACACTTTAGAACCAAGAGCGCTAATAAGAACCCTAAATGATATTAATCATGTTTAAAGAAAAGGGAGTTTGTTTTAGTAAAACATTAGCCAGTGCTTGTTAAATTGATTCTGGCCATCTAAGTTAATTGATTTTAAACATTATTTCCTCAGAGCTTTTATGATGGGCTGGATGGGAGGGCAATGGCATGATTTTCTCCTGAAACGTTGGCTAGAAAAGATATATTTCCTTTCTTTTTCTTAAATGAATTTTCTAAGAGACTTTTCATAAGTTAAACTTTTAATATGCAGGAACAAGGATATTATTGAGAAAGAAAACACCAAATTCCAAATATAAGTTCATGAGAATTCATTAGTATGAGGATGATCTATAACGTTCACATGATCAAACATGATAGAACAGGAATAAAAACCAAAATGAATTTTTTGTTTCTCTGGAAAACTCTAAAAAGCAGGAATGCAGGTGTTGAATAACCTTCTTGTCCATTAGCCTGACTTTCTTTTTCTTCCTCCCTCTTTCTAAATGACCATCATCAAGTCACAGCTCATTTGCTTCCTTCTGATAATAGAGTAAAACTTAGGTGGTCTGTTGACCACCCCCAGTCCCCAGCTGCCCTATTGTTCCCTCCATTGGCAAAATCATGTCTTTTCAGATACAGTACCTCCAGTTTGACTTCAAGAGACAACCTTCCAATTTAAATAGCAGTATAAGAATAATGGCGAGGCCTTCCAACTCAATGCCCCTTCCCTTACTTAGCTCTTGCATCTTAGAAAGTCACAGCTGAAGATGCTGAATCTGGTGTCACAGAGACAGCCCCATTCAGATGCATACACAGTGTGAGTTCATCTTGTGAATATGGGCTCTTGCGTTTCCCCTTGTGAGTAGGGGTCAGAATCCAATTCAGTCAATTCTATCTGAGGAAGTACCAAATTATCTTGCCTGCTATGGTGAGCTTAAACAGTTTTTAGCAAAAAACCTTCCAAATAGAGAATTTAGCTAAGTACTCTGGTAGTTGGTGCAATACCAAAGAAAAGAGCAATCCATTAGGTAGTAGTATGGAGAGTGTAAACTTTGAGCAAGGGTTGATTAGTACCCTTTAAATACTCAGTGTGTTAAAAGTTTAGAGTCTGTTAGACTAAATGTTTATAATTCCTAAAATTCAGGGATAACATGAAAAGAATAACATTTCACACAACTTTAATTATCCTGAATGGATTTGGGGCAGATGTTGCTAAAAGTACACTTACTTCTCCATGGAGAAACACATGGTCAACAAAATACTTAATCTAGATAACTGGTAAAACAAAATGATCTAGGTCATTTGAAATCTATTTGAAAAGCTGACAGCTTACAAACACTATTTCTGATTACATCCTCTCAAAAGTATTGTGTATTCAGAGTGGAACAGAATTCTTTATTTTTTTATTATTATTATATTTCTGTTTTAATTTTACACATCAGCCATGGGTTCCCCTGTCTTCCCCCTCCTGCACCCATCCCCACCTTCCCTCCATCCCCTCCCCTCCATTCCCATCTCCTCCAGGGCCAAGACACCCCTGGGGATTCATTTAAACCTGTTGGATTCAGTACAGGCAGGTCCAGTCCCCTCCTTCCAGGCTGAGCAAAGTGTCCCTGTGTAAGCCCAAGGTTCCAAACAGCCAGCTCATGCACTAAGGACACGTCCTGGTCTCACATCCTGGATGCCTCCCAAACAGTTCAAGCTATTCAATTGTCTCACTTATCCAGAGGGCCTGCATTCTTAAACAACACTCTTAGTTGTAATCACAGGATCTTTGAAAAAGATGAGGGCAATACTTAATAGAGATAGTGATACACTACATGGTTTCAAATAATAATGAGGCAATAATACATTTTGTCCAGTGTATTTTTCTCTAAATCATCCACTGATTGATTATGGTCACAGCATAAAGGCATTGGAATTCGGGTGCACTGTTCTTGATATATTTAGATATTGTTATTTTATCCACATCTAAAATTTGTATTCAAATGCATGAGTTTTAAAGTAATTTCACATCACTGTGATATTTGCTTCCTTTTTAGCCTCATGACTACATTGTGCTATGTGCCTTACTCCAAGAATCCTGCCTTTCCAATAATGAGCCCATGTCAATGGGAAAATATAATTTAGTTAATAGAAATTACCTCCACAGCCAATTTTTCAGAAATACATCTATCTTATAAATTAAGATACATCTGTAATTTAATTTATTTTATCATTATTTTTCTACTCTGTCTTAAAAATGCCTCAATTCTTATTAGATTAAGGATGTGATATTTAGTGATTACAAATTACACTAAGGCACTAATGTTAACTGACACTTAAAGATAAAAGGATTTTATAGAAATTTATATTTCTACTTCTACATGAATTTTATCCTCAGACAACTGCATATCTAATCCTACTGCAAGACTCAACATCAAAGCAGAATCACTTACCAGCCACAGAAAGCAGGGGATGCTATTAAAAACACTGAAATCCTTTAGCAAAATAGAGTGAGTAGCAAATCTGAAAATGCCTAAGTGACTTAATAAGAAATACTACCTTTAAAGAGAGAATCTATTCTACTAGAATATGGAATATTCTTTATGTATTGAACTGAAAAAAAAGTCAGAGAGTGTCCTCACAGAATGATTTATTACTAGAGTTGGCTGAAGCTTGATTGAGATGAACACTGACTCCTGGGCATTTATGTCCAAAGTTATGGGGCCAGCATCTGTCAGCCATTTAGGTTTTGACTTGTCACAGGGACTGAATCTGTAGCCCAGGCTGGCCTCCAACTCATGCTTATCTTGCTGACTTGGTCACCCAGTGCTAGGATTAAAGGCTTGAGTTATCACTTCTAACAACCAAATTTGAAAAGGATTGATTTACAAGATCCATTTTTTTTAACACCTCATGTAGTAGTTATACTATTTTCCTATCAACCCATGTAATAAAAGTCCTATTATAACATGACTCTTCAATCTACAAGAAAGTATAAGTACTGTTTCTAGGAGATGGGATTCACAGGGTACTCAAATAAATGTGATGATGTCACAGTATCATCTATCTTTCCTTCTCTTTTAAGGGGGAAATGTTGCAAGACATTAACATGAACTTTAATTATAGTTTTTCCAATGAAACACAACCTTTCTTCTGGAAGTTTCCTAAACACTGATGTAAAAGACAACAAGCGTAGGCTATAAGCTTCAAAAGACCAACTTATAGACTTCTACTCTGTGATGCTCTTTGCTCTGAGGTCACAGAGCATGTACTACAGCTAATTCTAGGGTATGCAGTGTTAAATCCTGTTATACCGAGAGCCACAATACTTACTTCTCAGTAAGAACAAGTTTACCTTTTATACTTCTGTTATATTAAAATAAGCATAACTATTCTAGCGTCAAAGATTTCCCAGAGTCATAACCCTATACATATTCATATCTGTTGCATCGTCTTCATTATTATATTAGAGAGAATGCATTTCAAGGAAATTTCATAAAGTTGTATTAAGTTAGGCATTCATATTATGTCATAGCTGTGGATGCTGTGCAAGCATGCCCATTTTTTTCAGGGTACCATGCAGACTACAGGTCCTTCAGACAATGTTGAAAAGAAAGAATACATTTAACTGTAACATAAGAAACGTGTCCTTTGAACATCATTCATTTTACACACACACACACACACACACACACACACACACACACGCACACACACACACGCACACACACGCACATAGTGATCTGCATGTAAAATTAGGTGTTCTTTGGCAAGGACATGGCTTAACAGGTAAAGGCACATGCTACCAAAGCCAACAAACCTAAGTGTGACCCCTGGAAACCACATAGTGAAGGACAGAACTGATTCCCATGCTAGTTGTCCTCTGACTTCCACATACATGTGTAGTGTGAATAAATGCATAGATGCATATTTAAAAATATTCTTTTGTCTGACATATATTTATGGAATGCATACTGATTTCGTCTTAGGCGCTGAAGGTAACAAACAAAACAAAACAAACAGCATTTCTCTTGTCATGAGGGTTACATGCTTTATATAACCAGGAAGACAGAGAGAGAGAGAGAGAGAGAGAGAGAGAGAGAGAGAGAGAGAGAGAGAGGAGAAATAAAGAGAAAGGAAAGGAAAGAGAAGGAAGGAAGGAAGAAACAAACAAGCAGGTATTGTAGGTTTCCTGATGACACTAAAAATCAAACAGGAGGAACTTCATGGACTTCATGGAGGAACTGCGGCAGGGGGCTATGCCATTGTGTGGGTTAACTGTCTTAAGAGAAGTCTGCAAAAAAGAAAGGAAGGAAGGAAGGAAGGAAGGAAGGAAGGGAGGGAGGGAGGGAGGGAGAGAGAGAGAGAGAGAGAGAGAGGAAAGAAAGAAAGAAAGAAAGAAAGAAAGAACGAAAGAAAGAAAGAAAGAAAAGCTCAGAGAAGATCCATCCATCCATTAGGCACTCTGAAGATAGCATCTCAAGAGGAAGAAACAGCACACCAATGGAGACTGGTGTTAGCAAGGAGGAAACAGAAAGCTAACAAGGAGTCATGAAGTCAGTGGAGGCTTATTGGAACAGATGCTGGATCTGGAAGATCTGGCTTGATCACTTGTTGAACTCTGGATCCTTATGGGGAGATGGCCTTTTCTTAGGGAAGGAGAGAAGTGTTTGGACAGTGTTAAATAAGGACAGTGGTGATTTCATGTCATGTTTGTGTTTTGTGTGTGTTCTAATTTTCACTTTTAGGAACGCTGTATACTTTTCTTCAACAGTAGAAAGAGAAAGCGGGATGTCAAACCCAGCACCAGGAGCTGGACAGATGGTTCAGAGGTGAAGAGTTTGTGCTGCTCTTACAAAGGACCAGAGTTCAATACCCAGCACCCATGTGGGACAGCTCACAAGTGCCTGCAACTCCAGTCGTGGGCGACCCAGTGCCTCTGACCTCCACTGACATCTGCACGTTACCACCACAACTCCTCACTCTGATACATAAAGCACACAGACACACAATCAAAACAACAACAACCCTGTGTCACTCCTCCGGGATAAACCTCACAGTGCCAGGTGTGTTGGTGCACAGAGTGGATGGGGTCAGGTTCACCAGCTTAGCCATATGAGCATTTTAATTGAATTTAAACTAATATGAATTTCAAAGGGTTAAGTCCCTAATTTCTAAACTTAACCAAGTTCTGTGAACACAAAATCACATCTGAAAACTGATTTTTTAAGTAAAGTTTTGGATTGCATACACAGTTTATGACTATTAAGTATCTTGAGTTCTACCATAGGGAGTCAGCAAAGCCTGGTACATTCAGTTAAGGCAGGTTCAAGACCCTCTCCCTGCATCAAGGTTGTGCAAGGTGTCCCACCATAGGTAACAGACTCCAAAAAGCCAGTGGAGATGGGAGGAGGGAAGAGAGGGGGATCTGTGGCTGGTATGTGAAATGAATATAAAGTTTCTTAATAAAAAAAAAAGAATCTTGAGTTCACAACAATTAAACATTAAAGGTAAGTATGTCTAAAAACCAAGGTTTAGGGTACTTCAAGAGTAATATTTTAAAATTAATGGTGTTTAGCAAAAAATAAAAATAAAACTACATAAATTAAAAAATAAGTTCCTTAATACACATTTTTTTTTTGTACTTTAGGCCTTCTGTACTAAACCAGATTAAAAAATTGTGAAGTCCAACTGTGATTGAATAATCTGTGTCTCATCACACAGATTGGGTGGCTCCTGACCCCTGTAACTCCATCTCCAGGGCGTGCAAGTCCCTTCTGGACCCTGCAGGCACTTGCATTCACAATCCCTTACATCCACAGACATACACATGTATTTACACTTTAAAAACTAATGATAAATGTTTTTAAAAAGAAAATAAAAATGGAAACACTATATGAGAGTTTTTATTTTTACAAACAAAGTTCAAAATTGGATTCGTTTGTTGTTAAAATTTTACTCAGATGGAGATCAATTGCCACACTCAGTTTTCTCATAGTTAAATAAATTCTTAGGAGAGTGAATAAAAATATTCACAAACTGAATTATTGGTCTGTGTTTTAATGCTAATAAAATATTATCAACTCTCATTATATATTATTATATGTCAGTTATTAGATGGGGTTATCTCATTCAGTCCTTTGTGAAGTGTTAATTGGTCTATAGTGGAAAATGGGGAAACTGACTACAAGATAAGCGTGCCAGTATTGCCACACCTGCTGATTTTACTTACATGTTATTTATCATAACTTTGAAAGAGCCAAAGGCAAACTGAAAGGTAAAAACATAAATGAACAGTAGTCTTTAGAGCTACTCATCAAATATTTACTAAACATCTAATTTGTATCATGCATAATCCCATACTTTGGGAATATAGTCATGACCAAAATAAAAACTTCTAAAATTTTGACAGCTTCCCCATTAAACCCCTTCCATGTTCCCTCCAGTGTCCTTGCTATACATTTATTCTAGATGATGTCATGAAAACCTGAAACAAGGCTGTACAATGCATACCTCAACAGATGTTTTTCCATCCTATGTGTCTAGCTTATATGTGTCTGCTCTGTACCTCCAGACAACTGTGCTGTCTCCAGGCAGGACACATTAACTCCTCAGTTACAAAGGAGCTAAAGTCTCAGGCAAAGAAATCCTTTCTTCTATATGAATGTGTCTCAAGCAATGGGCTCATTTTTCTTCCAATCACAAAGAAAAGGAACTTCGAGCAGCCTTGATATATTTCTCCCTCATTTTATCTATAATTGGGCACAGACTGTTAACATGTTACTATTTTATCTCTTATCCCTTTTGAATAGTACAATGGGAGTACTCATGCCTGAATGTCAGCAATGATGTCACATAGAAAAATAAAATTTTATAAATGAATACGTTCAATTGAAAAGCTACTCCTTTCTGCAGTAGTCTTTAAAGTCTCAGGTTTGTTTTAGCTGTTTGATAGTATACATCATATGTAGATCATTATTAACTTATTTGAGCTTGGCTTTGTTCATTTTAGATTAGAATTCAAAAACACAAATATTCGTTTTTTTGTTGTTCCTGGGTTAAGTTCTGGAAAAATATTTAAAACATAAAAATAATGTCATTTATACATGGTGTACTTGGTTGATACATAAATCATTTGTACTTGAGATTCCTGATAGTATCTAAATTTTCCTGGTGGCAATAACAAATTATATAATATTTTTAAGTTATAATTTTAGCATAGACCACATATTCTGATAATTGAATATGTCAAATTGGATTGAAACGTGCAGTGCTGAACTCCAATTAAAATAATGTTTACATTATTCCTTGACTAGTAGACATTAACATTCTAATGCAATTAGTAAAGGGATTTAGTGTAGTGCTTCTCATATCTACTAAACCAGAAAAATAACACATGCATGTTAGACTAAAGGGTCTGCTCTGATAGGAATAGTTCTTTTAGAAATATGTATCATAGTATGTTTAAAGTTGTATAGGAAATACACATACCATACTATACAGCCACTGTGAAACCGAAGTTGATTTGAATATACTCCTTTGTAGCTTTAGAAAGTAAGTAAATAAACTCTGTGTGTGTGTGTGTGTGTGTGTGTGAATACAGAGACAGACAATAGAAAAATTAAGTTAAGTCTCAATATAGGGTGAAATCTCCGGTAACTATACTGGAAAAATGGATAATGTAAAGACAGATGCTCATATTTTTAGTATCTCAAATGATAAATATTTTGTCTGATAAAAAGAAAAATATATAAAGCAAAACATAAAATGCATATGTGTTCAATTTTTATGATATAACAACAATAAAATCACATATACTCTAACAAGTAGAGTGAATTTAAGTCTTAATAGTTATAAAATCAAATCTTTTAACATAGGCTTTCATTTGGGGCATACCCCTTATCCAATCCCTTCAAGTGTCAGTGGAGAAACACATCCTTCCCTTTCTTCCTGCTTCTACACAGTCACTACATTCTGCCAACAAAAATTTTTAGTGTTGATCTAGGAAAACTAAGCTTCTAGATTTGGACCCTGAATTCATTCATTTTTCTTTCTTGGTACTATAAGCAAGAAAATCAATATATTTAAGGCATAAAATAAAAATTCCTTTTGATTTTTGTTTAAGTGCCAAATATTTTCTTCACAGTTACTAAGTAAGGTACGTTAGCTTCTAAAAGAAAAATAAAGCAATAAATACCATAGAGCATCTGCTAACAATGTTTGTTGATTTATTTTCTGACATAATTTTAAAATTTAAATTGCTTTCATTTTTGCTTGTCATTACATCAATTTTATGATATTACTTTAAACCCTCTTACTTATCTCTTGCATTTTTATTTCTTATGCCTTGAATTTAGACCTCTAAAGTTATTTCTCTAAATTCTGTTATTTCTCTCACTACGGCAGTGATAATAAATATTTTAAGGATGCTTTATCATCTGTAAAGCACTTTCCTAGACATTTTTTTTTTCTACTGGAATACTTTTACCAGGTCTATCAGATATCTGTTGCTTTGTGCATCTTCAAACAGGGAGAAAGAAACTAAGACTCAAAGATAAATAAAATTTTAGAAAAGGTCAATTACTGTCAATACAAAAAAATATCCAGCATTTTAATGGATATCATTTTCTGCCCACTTTCCCCTCCCATACGACTTTCGGTCTTTTACTTGTTTTTCATGTTTTCTCTTTTACAGATTTTCTCCTCTTTTTTTAAAAACTTTCCTCTTTTTCTCTGTTCTTTCTTCTTTCTTTGACATGCTTATGCTATGTGGCCCTCGATGGCTTAGAAGTTGTTAGGTAGCTCAAGCTGGCCTCAAACTCCTGATCTTCCTTCCTCTTCCAGGAGACATGGATGGTGGTAGGTTGCCTTTTATCTAGTAGATGACATGACACACATGTACATGCAAACACTAGTTGGACTCAGGTTGTCGTTAATTACAACAAAAACAACCAAAAGAAAATATGAAGTTGGAAGCAAGATAAGATGGGGGGGACTGATAATGGGAGGGAATGTTAGATATGATCAAAATAGGTTTTATAAATGTACAAAAGTTTTCAAAGAATGAAGTAAATGGCATTAGGAAACTAGATACACCCAGAGCTTTTCAATTTTTTTTTTAACGAATTTTATGGTTCTCTTGAACACATAGGCATGCATGTAAATGTACTCTATCATTAAATTTCCGTCACTTGACTGGAGGTACGAGTCAGTAGTAGAGTGTGTACTTAGCATAAATGAGGACTTAGGTTCATTTCCCAGCACACAAATCTCACTAGAATATCTATCATCAACATCTAACCAGTAATATATGCATCTATCTTTGCATTCTATATGCCTTGTAATTATGTACATATCCTGGGTTAGATAATACTTGAGTTCAAACATAGAGTGCATCTTTGCCATGGCAACAGCCAGGACAGACTGCTCAGACCACGTGGGTGACCACATAAGAGGCTGTATTTGTTTTAATGTGGTAAAGTTTAACTTCAATCAGAAGAATCTGTGGAAGGCTCAGAAGCAAATCAGTTCACAGCACAAGAAAGACTGTCTAATTTTCCTATAAGACATTTAGTGTCAAGATAACTAACTGGGTCTTCCCAGAAACTACTCCTTCTAGTAAGATGTAAAATGTGAATAAAATAAGAATTCAGAAAGCCAGAGAAACTTGAGAAACAGACAGACTATTTACAGACTATATCCAGTTCTGTTGGGTATGAGATTCAGGTCCCAAATGTAATTATTATAGCCTGCTTTAAGATATATTCTTTACTCTGACTAGGGACAGTATAACTCCAGGAACCAAGTTTTACTGTGGATCATGCTTCCTCCAATTATATGTGCCATCCATGAATTACTTTTTACTAGGGTCAATCTGCATGATCAAATCTCTCAGTTTCTAAGTCTGTCTGCTTTCAGTCTTCTGCTGTCCTTCATCATCATTTCCCTTACTCTGTATACAATTTTTATCCATCTTTTAGAGCATGTATATGTATCAAAACTCCTTCAAAAATCTCCTTTAGTTTTTTTTTTCTTTTCCTATCATATTATTACAATAGTGAAGCACAAATTAATCCTGTAATACTGAATAACACCAGCCTTTTTTGCATAAACTCATTTTACTACAAGATAGGTTGAAAATCAAGGATAAGGATTTGTCTAGGTAGTGGAATAGTGTTGTCCCTTGTGGGCATAATGAGAATAGTCAAATAAGCCTGACAAAGTGTGTTCAGTTTAGTGTGTCACTATATAGGTCAGCTCCATACCTCCTGAAGAGACATCGTGGCATTGGCAATGAACGCTAGTGTCAGACATTGCAAATGCAGTGTTGGGGACAGTGAAGAAGAGCTGGCAACCTATTTCAATTTCCAAAGCCTTCCACAAGTGTGGCTATTTGAGTTGATGGCAGGCCGACAACATCTGGATAATGGACAAAAAGCACAAGCATAGGGAAATGTTTTACAAGGGACACAGTATGCCAGAAGAATTCATCATTGGAAATCTGCAAGATTAGGTTCAACTTTAGGAAGAGAACTGATGACCATGTCTTCTAAAAAGGTGCTGCTTTTGATAAAAAATGTATCTTGAAAAAAGAAATATTAACACTGGGTATGGAGGGTTGTCTCAAGGTTAATAGCACTGGTTACCTTTCTCTTCTAGAGGTCTGAGTTCAATTCTTAGAAAGTACAAGGTGGCTTACAACCATCCATAATAGGCTCTGATGTCTTCCGGTGTGTAGGCATACATGCAGACAAAGTACTCATATACATTTCATGCATAAACAAATAAACCTTAAAAAATAAATATTTGCATCAAAACATGGTACTGAACAGAATTTAACTTCTTCTGACACTGCATCAAATCTTTCGGTAATCACCACAGACCCAGAAACATGAATAGAAATATGGGAATTGTATAGTTCAAGGCAAGTGATTGACATTTCTATTTTCAGAGGGACTAGTATATGGCAATACGTGGAGCTTCAATTATACGCTCTCTCTCCTACTTTCAGAATTGAAGGCCTGCCCAACTAATTGCTAACAGAAATAACCATTACCCCTGGATTCCCATTCTTTTAATTCCTTAATTTTAGGGCACCCTCAGGATTACATGCTACAAAGCTTGTATCTATATCTGAAAAATCAACTGAGTTTGAGGATTTAATTAATGTCAGGAGACATTACATGCCTAAGTTTAAGTAAGTTTCACATGACAACACAGCATTTCATCACTGATGAATATTCTAAGTGCCCAGTTTAATACCAATGCACTCAAAATTAAGTATTTTGATTCAGTTAAATATATTTTAAAGACAGGGTCTCACTGTGTAACCTTGCCAGGCTTAGTGCTCACTCGGTAGACCAGGCTGGCCCTTACCTCACAGAGATCTGCCTGACTCTGCCTCTAGAGTGTTGGGCTTAAAGGTGTGTGCCACCACTACCAGTTTCTCTCAAAGGTGTCAAAAATAGATTTGCCAGCTGAATTATTAAGGAACAGAGCGTGGATTTCTGTATAAACGCACATTCTTTAGTTTGCTTATGCATTCCCAGGCTACTAATAGCTACTCAAGTAAGTGGAAAATTTCTACGGTGAAATGAGGCATATTTCACATTTTTAGAAGAGACTTTCAGATCTCATTAAGGAATCTCTTCTTTGAGAAATCATTCTTTCCTTCCAACAACCTAACTGGACAGAGAAGTGGGAACAAAGACTAGGAACAAAGTATGACAGGAGCTACTAATGAATGACGGGAGTTACTAATGACTATTGCTTTACAAGCATTTAATGTATACCACACAGGATTCACGACTCAAATCAGTACATCTGCTTAGTGGCATGCCATGATGAGAAGATTCATATCTCTGAAAACATTTCCCTGGATGAGACATCTTACTTTACTGCCTGATTAAGGTCTCTCACATTTATGGAACATTTATGAAGCAGCTTATATGGTCCCAGATTCATAGAGACAACTATTGTCTATTTATTCTCTGTGTAGATAGGAGAGAGTAGCAGAGTCAACATACTCAAGGAAAGTGCACAGTCTCCTTTGATTCACCCAGCATTTACATGATAAAAGGTTCTTATGGGCTACTTGTGTTCTTCTCCTTTATTTACAATGTATTTCTGGACATGTGGTCAGACATCCACATGCTTTGATCTTGTCCTAATATATGTATGTTTGAATAGGTATTTTCCTCCTGCTTTAATGTGTGTGCTCAACATGTACAAAGTAAATATTATTATACTAATTCTCTGACTTTAATGGGTGTGACAGATCAAAAAGAAAAGCATGAAAAGGTATTATAAACCACAGCTAAATTAATAATTATCTGTGGATGCGATTTAAGGACTCAGACAAAAAAGATATGATTGGAGGCAAAATTAAATTTGAAATATTTTGCCAGTATTTAGACAAGATTAGTAACTTCAAAGCTTAAGTGAATTTTTACATTTTTGTTATATCTTTGCAATAACTAAAGAATTTTATTTTTCACAATATTCTGTAAGTAGAAATGTAACTATTGTATTGTGGTTAGCCTTGGACCTTTGAATGATTTTTGGTAATTTTAACAAAAAGTCAGTTTTAGAATTTAAAATAATTTATTATAGAATAAATGATTGCCAAGTATGATGAAATCTTAATGTAAAATACATGATATGGTAAATGGTTCAGGAGGGATAACATTTAATTTTATGTCAAAATTAATATAAATACAAAGCAAAGTAATAAAGTTGGAATTAAATTGCTACCTATCCAATAATATGAATTAAAAGATCTTTCCAAGTATTTGAAAAATATTTGAAAGGGATGTGATTTGGACACTAAAACACTTAGCAATGATACTACTGTGGTTAGAAAGGCAAGAGATGAATTTGTACATGATAATGAATAAGAAGATTCAAATACATCTCTACAAGCATATTTACCACAAAGTATCAAATGATAGGTTTGAAAATGCTTTTAATTAAACAAAAAACAACTATTTTAAAATAGTGAGTTTAAGATCTAGCTAGATCCTGTTATATACATGTGGTGATAATTTGCAGTGAATGTACAGAAAAGACAAGATTTCTAACATGCAGCATAAGCAAAGCAAACAAACAAATGAAAACAATAAACCCAACACAGTGTGTTAAGTCTAGTATTTAGCAAAGAAGAAGAGGAAGAAGAAGGAGAAGGAGGAGAAGGAGGAGGAGGAGGAGGAGGAGGAGGAAGAGGAGGAGGAGGAGGAGGAGAAGAAGAAGAAGAAGAAGAAGAAGAAGAAGAAGAAGAAGAAGAAGAAGAAGAAGAAGAAGAAGAAGAAGAAAGAAGAATTTTATAGTTCTGACACTGTGAGCTCAATAGAATGAGAACTTTGATCTTGATAACATTATTGTTTGAGTTTTTTGTTAGTAATATCCTCATCACTAACCCATTTTAAATATTATTCAGGAAATATCATTGATTATCATTTGTAGTGTTTTTATAAAATAGAGAATTTACTGTTTTAACCAAGTGGAAAGTTTTGAAAATCCCCAGTTCTTCTCAACACCTGGGTCTGGCAGTATCTATCACAAATCAGATCTGGAAAGTAGTAATGTTCTTGGAGAAAACATATTTCTACTATTTTGAGATGTTTCCATGGAAATGGGCCACAACCATTTTTTAATATTTATGGAATGGTGTGCTTCAGTCTGTTGTAAATTCAGAGCACATGTTCACCAGTGAAAAGAACCAGAAGAATGCCATTCATTTTATGAACTGTTAATAAGTCCGTAAACCGATTGTTTTATAGCCAAAACTCTGTTACTACTGGCATTGGCTGACATTCCAATTTGGATTTCTCCTTGAAAATGAGTATGTTTTAATGTCATAGGTCTGCTCTTTTATTCAAAGGGTTGTATCAGATTTCATTGATGGAGCACAGTTTTCGGGTGTAAAAAGGTAAAGTCATGCTATTGTTTCATTGTCCAGGGTGAAACCAGTGCTCACTGTTGTAGAATCAGTGCTTACTTCTAGAAATTCAGCAGACACACAAAGTATGGCTCTTGTGTTATCTTAAATGTTGTTCTCTTGGTTCTTTGATAACAGATGCTAAATTGGATGGTCTAAAGCCTAAGGCATGTGATGTCATGTTGTGGAAATTATATCTGTCCCTAGAACACTGTGTTCTTTGCAAATGTATACAACAAATCAGATAGTATCTGAGAAATTCTAAATTAAAGAACACTGTGCACACGAAATATATTGTTTTATTTCTGCATTGTCATGATGCTTTGCAGATGAAGTTTTTACTCTATTCTACTTCTTTATATACAAAATTCCTTTTGTCAGAATCAATCAACATGTTCACCAAATATTTGCTATATTAAATAAATGCAAGACATTTCATGTAAAGACATTTAAGATATGAATCCCTCCATCAAGGAATGTTTGAATATTGAAGATATCATACATATAAAATGAACTAGTTATAAATACTAGCAACCTTTAAATGACTAAATGAGAGAGTTTCCAAACATATGTATTGAAACATTCCAGAAAAATGAATAACCACTCTGCCTAGTTGGAGTCTGACAGGAGACTTGGGGCCTTGAATAAGCCTAGAAGAGGAAGGGAAGCTGTTAGATTCAGAACTGGGATGCTGGGGAGAAGTCCTCAGCAATGAAGAGCATATTTGCTACTTTAATGAGTTCTATGGGATCAGTGATATCCGGAGAGCATCCAGGCAGATGTTTGCTTGCTGTCCACTGAAGTTATGATTGTACCTCCTGGATCAATGGAGTCCATTCACATCTGACAACAGTCCATGTGTGAAATGATTTCTCATTGGTTAATTACCAAGTGGTGGATTTTTAAATGTCCTTGTTAGGGTTTTTGATCTAAATTAAAGATTGATTTTTTTTTTCCTTTTGTCTACTGAACATTAATTAGGCCACTGTTTCTCAGATGGGGGAGCATAACATAGGTGGAGAATTAAGCGAATGGAAATGTTGGTAATACTATAGTGAAGATAGTACGACATCTGCAGGAGATGAATAATAAAAAGCCTGTATAGATCATGGATTGTTCCAATGGCAAGGAAGGACATACAGCAATGGAAGCTTATTTTTACCCTAACCCAGTCATAAGAAAGCAATATACCAAACAGAAGAAGGACCTTTAGTTTCCTCATTACTGGAATTTCCGGAACATACTTACCATGTGGATGATCAGGTCTGTGAAAAGAGGCCTGCTTGAGGAGTTTTAATGTGAGCAGAAAGCATACAACTCCTTAAAAATGTACTTGATATAAATCCCAAGGGCTCCTTATGCATGTTATCAGTCTTGTCACATATTTCTTGCTAAAAAGTAGGGCTTTCTGTATTTAGTCAAGAACTGGAATTCCTGTAATTATTGCCAGAGTGGATACCATTAAATAGAATACAGTTTCTCCAGGGGATAGAACAAGATTGACATTTCTAAACTGAGGAATGTTATTTTAACAAGGCATCATGTGACAAAAGCTTTCCACCACTCACCTATAACAACATAGGCTTTTTTTTTTTTTTTTTTGAGTAAATAATAGTGGGCAGGTTGATCATATTTTCAATCTAAGGAATGCATATTCTAGAGGAAGGGTCTTATAGTTATGTCTAGGTTTCTACAAGATGATCTTTGTTGTTATTGGTCATATAAGATTCACAGCCACTCAGGCTACAGTTCACCATGCTGGGTGCGGGATAGTATCAACTCAATTGAAGACCCCAGAGTACATTGCACAACATAGGCACACTGAGGTTTTTGCCTTTCTGTTTTGTTTTGTTTGTTTGTTTTCAAGATGGTTTTTCTGTATAGCCCTGGCTCTCCTGGAATTTACTCTGTAGACCAGTATGGCCTTGAATTCAGAGATCAGCCTGACTGTCTGAATGATGGGATTAAAGGCATACATCACCAGCACCTAGTGATTTTTACAATTTGATAAGTTAAAAGGACCTCTTTCCCACAACTCTTGGCTAAAAAAATATACTTTATTAGCAACATCATCATTTTGGGCAGTGAGTCTAATCTAAACACACACACACACACACACACACACACACACACACACACACACATACACATACACACAAAAAAAAAAAAAAGAAAAAGAAAAAAAGATTCCAAAGGGCCATTTGGAAGACAGTCAGTTGGTACTTCCACTCAGTTTCATTGGCTTGATATAAACACTGATCTGAGCTTACAGTTAATTGTGTATTTTTAAGTTGAAACACACCGAGATTGCTTCAGTAAGGAGATATAACTATTAAGATCTGCTAAAAACCTTTTGTAAAGCAAATAAATATGTTCCCTCCAATCAAGTCTTTCCCCCACCACACACTTGGCAAATCTGTCTACAGTGGGAGAAGATTCACTTAATTCAGGTCTTCCAGGGAATTGCAAGCACACTGATTTCATTAATCACCCAACTCCTTTAGGCATAAAAATTAGCCATAGGCTAGTTGTACATTCACTTGGGAACATCCAGATGTAAAAGAGTTTGTACTAAATTAACTGCATGAGATTTTTTGAAAAGGAAGAACCATTATACGTAACATAATCAAGATGTACAGTGTGCTATGAGCCTCGGTTTTCACACCTATAGATTATGAGTGATAGTGTTTGTCATAGTGATTATGGTGAGCTTTATATATGTGTTATTTTTGTCTAATTAGGACTAAATGTATGTGAAAGTTCCTTGGAACTATCAAAGGTGGCATTTCAAGATTCTGAATATTACTTGAAACTGGGAATTGGCCTTTAAAGATTCACTCTAGATTTCTTGAAAATAAAAAGTCTCATTTTTCCCTTTTCCTCAACTTTCTTGGGTCATATCTTATGCAATTGATTTTTTTATTTTTGATACTTTTTTTCATCTTCATTTCCTATGCCCTTGCCTTCCTTGCCTGCCATAATTAAGAAGTACAAGTTATTAATTTTCCTAATTTTAGGAAACAGTCTTCAGGTTATTCCTAATATGTGGGTTGGTGGGCCAGGAGAGCTATTGGGGAGGTGCACTGACCACCATTATTTGTGAAACTGTCCCATGAAGAGTGAGCATCTTTTCATTTAAGCAAGACATTCTTCTGTTCAAAATGAGTTTCATAAATGTATTGAGCTTTCAAATGCTTTGAAAATGTACTGTAAATAGAACAGAAGAATGTTTGTCTTTTTCTCATTCACATATTTACAAAACAACAATAGAAAATGAGCTCAAACCAAAAGAAAGACAGTTTTTCCTTGTCTTCAACATGTTTGTTCAAATGTAGCCATTCAAAATATATAGAGATTGCTTAATGAGGTCATTTAGTGGCTTTGGAAAAAAAAAGTGTTTTCTGATGTTAGGGTCCAAGGAAGGCAGAGTGGCCTTTCTCATCAAAGTGTTGGATCCCTTTCCTGTTTAAATAGAGCCTTTGGGATGGAAACGTGATAATTAAGCCAATTCACACTGAAGTGTGAATGACTCTAAGCTCTTTTACCCAGATTGAAAAGAAATGACTGTATTTATTTTTTTTTAAGGGGGTCATTAAGCCAGCTTTAGTTAGAAGAATTCCATGCGCTATGTTAAAGTCACATTAAAGGCATTGTATGATGTGAGCGAAAACATTTGGGGGAGTGATCTAGAAGAAAAAAAAAAGGTTAATTTTGAATGATTTACTTGCAGCTGTGTTGTGTAGATATTTTCATTTTGTCTCAAATTCTTTATTGTTTTGAATTTGCAAAGTATAATTGGTATGAAGTATAAATTCGTATGTTTATTGTTTTATGAGCTAATAAACACTGTAAAGAGTAGTTGATCCTGTTAGTGGGTTGATAGAACAAGCATTGATTGGACATTAGGAAATTTTTAAAAATACTCTGATGTTTTTCAGCAATTTTTTTCTATCAAGAAACACCTAAGAGTTCTTGGGTTTTAGATGGCTAAGTGGGGCTACATAAAAAGTGAGACTCTGCATAAAAGTTCCAAAAATATAGGCCCTAAAGTGTAGGCAGTACCATTTTCTTGGGTCCAGTGGTGTTTGACTTGTAGAAAAAAAATAAAGTTTTCTTTCAGTACCAGAGATCTTAGACCTTGTATTCAGAAATAACATAGACTTTTCTTATTTTTAAAGAAAATTGATGTCTAGCCTAACCTTTATATCATTTGCTCTCATAAAAACTCAGTCTAAGCACATAGCAATAGTTTTTTTTTCTAGTAAATTATGGATTAAGAACTCAGAACATGAGATTTTCAATAGCCCACTGTTACTTTTACCAAGGTGACATTAAACAGTACCAGAGATGTAGCTCAGCAACATGGAACAGTTGCTGTCATTTTGAAAAGTAAAGCTTTGAGTTTATGATTTGATTGTCCTAAAGCAAAATATGCTATGTTTGTAAGATTTTACATTCATGTATACACAAGTACTTAGTTGTATGTTCAGAAAGAGAGTGCCATTAGAATCATTGATGAGGTATGAGAAGAATTCCTAGTGGGGAGGGAAAACAAGACACTAGTGGCAGGATCCAAGCTTCAGTTCTTTTCTGCTGTTCCTTCCTGGAGTTAGCATACAGTGACTAGATATGTGGACTGGGTACCTAACAATGAATAATCCATCATGTTCCTTGAACCAGGAAGTCTGTGCTGTAGGTGGCCTGAATTCTATACTCAGAATCAAAACAAGATCAGCCTTGAAGACCTGGAGGTTCTATCTAGACACACATTTAGGAGCGGGAGCCCTTTCCACTTACATATTTGTCCTCATGGACAACAGAGTGAATATTTGATTAAAAGACTCTTAAGAAGCCCTGAGTTTGACGTTATATGCATTCAAAGATGAGGTCAGCAGCCTTCCTGGAATCAAAAATAAGAACTCTGTTGTTTTGAACTCACAGTTGTTTGCAATGATAGTTAAAGTCTTTTTACTTCCACTAATGACCTACTTACTTCATTTCTAAAGGGCAATCAATAAACGTCAAGATGCCCACAATGTGCATATTAATTGACTAAAAGCATAGTAGGTTAATTTAACATCAGAGATTCATTTATATTTTCTGTGGTAAAGGCTTTTCTTTTTTTCTTTTCATTGGGTTGCCAGGTTATTCTCTCCTCAAATTCCTCAAAACTCAATGAATCTAATGAGGAAAAAAAAGTAAAACCAAATAGCACTGTGCAGCCATGATTTATACAACCTCCTTCAACAAACAGAAGTGCTGGCTGATGGTGGCTATAAAAACATAAGCAACATTTCATTGTAATTGGTATTGATGACTTAAAGCTGCACACAGAGAGTGAAAACCAGAAAACAATGCATACTCCAGGATGATATTGCCTTTAGATTAATTACTTATATGACTTAGAATGTTATAGAACTTATTATGCAAAGTTTGAATTAACTCTTTACCATCATTTCCCACAGGAGAAAAATGTTTCCATGATTCAGACAGCAGCACTGCTCTACTAACTGAATATCAAGACTATAAAAGCAACTGTCATTGCTACGTAGTATTAGTTATCTTAAACTTTGGACAACTTGGTTCTATTTAAACATGTTAATGCTCTTATCATGTATCATTTTATGTGGGTAGTATGATTCTGCCTCATACGTTGCAGAAAGAAAAAAGTGTAGACTAGAAAGTTACTAGCTTGAAGAATGTCAGTCTAAGACTTTTTGGGTGAGAATTTGAAAGAAAGATGAGGAATAAAATGAATGAGTGAACTCACCACATTAATATGTGCCCTAATATTCTGTGTTGTAGTTTTGCATTTTATTTCAACATTTAATTAGTAGGGAATAATGAGAAACTAAAGTAAAATAATTTCTCAACAAGCTTTACAAATTCCATTGCATGAGTTGAAAGGAATAGTAATAGCTATAACTACTCTGAGATCCATCAGCTCTCCAAAGAATAAAAGAAAGTACACAGTTAAACTATTCATTAATTTAAGGGCACAACTTTTTGCTAATAATAGGACTCAGGAGAAATGAAAGTGAATAAAAAATTGGTTAGATGTAAAAGAAAGGTAAGCATGCTCTTGTTCACACCATGTCCCCAATTCAGTACCCATAAGTAAGCTTGGACATGCACTGGTGCATGCTCTTACGTGCACACACACACACACACACACACACACACACACACACGCACGCACGCACACGCCAAACCACACACACAGTGTAAAAAAAATCTGACATTGGCTATAAACCCCTCTCATTGAAATACTTTGATACTTAAACCCTGAAGTCTTTCTCCATTTTCTTGCATAGGTGGTGTTTCACTAAATTACCAGTATTATTAAAACATTGATGACAACACATAGTGGGAAGCATCCTATAAACAAGGTGTATGTCTCGCTTAATGTTCTGCTCAACACAGTACTTAGTGTGACATATATATGTTTTAAGTATTTACACAGTAGCCCAAACAAATTTTAGCTTAAAAGGTGGATTGATGTTTTGTTTTTCCTTTTCTTTTTTGAAAAATCACTTCCAACCTGCTTTCTAACACTATTGAGGATAGCAGAGATTATATTGCTTAGGCTTATCATGCAACATTGTACCATATAAACTAAGCAATGATATTACTTGGAACTATAATCAGCATGTACAGAACTGAATGCTATGTCTCATCAATCTATGCCTCTGACCAGCTAATGTAATGTTTCTGAGACTCCAGTTGCTGATAGAGTGGGTAACATAATATTTTATGCAGAGTTCTTCATAAATGGCAAGGTTAGTGTAAGTTCTCCAGCACTACACAATATTATCCCCTGTGTATAGCTTCTCTCCCTGACATTGTGGAGTTTTCAAAGATTAAGTGAGGGTTTTCTCTATTGGTAAATTACTAATCCTTCTGTTGCTCAATGGAAGCAACAGTGAAATAATTTTAGTATTTGCTAATTATCATGTGAATTAAGACTTTAGAGAGATAAGGAACACAGAGACGGGACTCATATGTTCTATGAATTGTGAATTATGACATAATATTTTTCGCTCTGTCCATTCATCTTCTGAATATCACAGCAGGGCACTTGATGCTTCTCTTTGGAGAGTGCCTCTGAGAGCAGCATCAGGCCAGGACTTTTTTTTTTTTTTTAACCCTATATGACATCTATGGAAATATAGTGCAAGGCTCCTTTGGCTAACATCTTTTGGCTTCCTGATCCTTGACTCCCAGAGCACAGGCTGCAGCTTAAAAGGGGATTTTTTTTTTTTTTTTTTGTAGGCTTTGTTGTCAGAACAAAGAATCAAAAGCACAAGTGTCCTTGTTCTTCTGAAACAAAGAAAATGATTCCCCTGGAGACGCAAGGGAATTAGAAATCAGGTCTAGACTCCAGAAACAGTAAAGAAAGCAATTGATAAGAATGAGAGGAGGGAGGAAGAGAGGCAAACAGGGAGGGAGAGAGGGATGAAGGGAAAGAAACGAGGGGGGGAAGGGAGGGAGGGGAGGAAGGTGAATATTTTTTCTGGGTTCTGATTTTAATTATTGTTCTAACACCACAGTATGACCTAGGTAAATTATTGATAGAGTTTTGTGGAAAGTGCTCTCCAGCTGGACTTATGTGCATAATTGGGCACAATTCTCAATTTATTACTTCACTTTGGTAGTGGGGTGTTGGCTAAAGAGGATTGTTGGCAACTATCCATATCTTTCCTGACCTTTTTAGAATCAAGTTAAACATAGCTGGAATGACATGATTTCAAGTGTGTTTTTATTTGGTTCTTGGTGATATTGGGAAGAACAGACTTGGAATGCTACATTTGAGTTAATACAAATGAGCACTTAATATGATTACTTTTTGAAAAGTCTATTGTTCTCAGGGTAAAGCAGACAGAAGGTGCTATAATGTCATGTCTGTAAGCAGTTGCATCAAGTTGGAGTTTTTCTTTATTGTGAGATGCTCCAGACCCACCTAAGTCTAGTCTATGCAGATGTATTTACAAAGTAAGAAATGCAAAATTTTCAAAACAGAAACACACATGGTGAAAATTTCTTCAGCTAGTCACTTTAATATTGTTTTTAATTACACAGTTTTATACAAAACTAAACAACTAGAATATTAATAAAATGCTTTTCATTCATTAGGTGCTTGCCACGCAAAATTTTTTTTCTTATAAACAAAATGAAATCCATTACATTGTAGAACTTGAAATTATTCCTGAGAGGGTAGCCATTTAGGCACAAATTAACTTGGTAATTAGCAATGACACAAAGAATCTTGGGGAAGTGGTGTGTCATCGTTTTGTGTGGAGAGAATTGAAGGGAGTAATTTACCATTACTTAGTAGCTAAGCCCTAGTTAAAAGTAAATTTAAATTCTGTTTAAAGGACAGAGGGGATCAGGTTAATTTTCCAAGGTGTATGAATTCCTCCAGGCACTACACCCCTTGCACATTCCAATAAAATATACAAATACTTGGATTCTGCCTTGTCTTTTTTGATTTCTGTTTCCCAAAGCAAATAGGGGCCAAGGAAATACAGCTAGAAGGCAAGGAACTTAGCCATAAAGATTGATGAAGATTTTAATCAAAGGGAAGTCACAGATGGAGTCACAACACTGTGGCCCATGTATTCCCCTCACCCGCTGCATGGCAGGGTGGAACTTAAACAAAATGGATAGTATAGATAGGTCTGTGAAAGCATGTTCCTTTGTAAATGGTCAAGGTCTCTAGAGAGTAGTGTATTAAATTGCAGATATTATCTAGCTAAACCCCAAATCATAAAAGCATGAAATTAGTAATTGACTCAATTTGCCTCATTTATTAGTAGCTCAGACCTCTGCTTGAATTAATATTGCCCAATGGAATTTCAAGCAGTGGTGACACGGCATAGCATGACAGAGATTAGCGCCTGCTTCTATTACTGTATTTCACGTACCCCACCTCCTCCAATTAGGTTAGCTCGAATCTAATATGCATGCTTTGGGCACTTTGATTGTCAATCAGATGTGACACTAATTTCTCTTATAACGTCATGTTCATGTTAGGCAACGTGGGACCGCCCATCCTACTTTAATGTGGTATGGTCCTTTCAGCAGCATGGTGTTCATTTGCTGGTGTAGGAGCTAACATATTTTATTTCCTATTGGCTTCAATCATATACAGAAAGTAGATGTTTTGTACTTACACTTTTCAAATGGTAATGTTTGATATTTAATATGCATATGCATGCATTTTAACTTAAAATGAAAGGTTAGCCCAATTTTTTTAAAGCTAATTTTTTAGGATCACTAAAATAATTTGAATTTTTTTTTGACAGGACTAGACCCTCTGCATTTGTGAGACAGTTGTGTAGCTGGGTCTGGTTGAGGGGCCCCTGGCAGTGTAAGCAAGATCTATCCCTGGCGCATAAGCTGGCTTTCTGGATCCCATTACCTATGGTCGGACACTTTGTTCACCCCTAACAAAACAGGGTGGGGGGCGCTTGATCCTGCCTCAACTCAATATACCAGGCTTAGCTGTTCCCCCAATGGGAGAACTTATCCTGTTGGAGGAGAGGATGAGGGGGACAAGGGGAGATGGGAGGAGGGACGAGAGGGGGATCTGTGGTTGGTATGCAAAATGAATAAAAAAATACTAAAAATTAGTTGAAATAATTAATTGTTTTCATGACCAGCAGGCCTGTATGACAATAAACTAAAGGAAATTTTGATGCTTTTTTTTCTGATCAGTACCTGAAATTATTGGTTTTAATAGAAATCATGCTTTATAGAAGTCAAGTAAAGCTTAGTGCCATAACTTCACAGTGAGTGTGACGTGAGTTGTAAGAGCAGAAATGTAAATCTTGAAGGCAGGGACATGGCTTCAGAAGTTTAATCCGCAGCCATCGGTACAGAGCACGGTCCACATTCTGTAACTTGGACTTCATCAGTTTCGTCCCTGGCAATGAACACTATTCCAGGAACCATCTGCACTTGTGCTTGGGCTCTGTGTTATATGGAACCAGCTCACCACCAAGAATGCAATGTCTGCTTCTTCTGTTGCAGGGTGATAAGACAGCAAACAATGCCAAAACACAGAAAGCACAGCCACCATCACAGTCGGAATCGGCTTCAAATGTGTATTATTGAGTCATTGACTTTATAAGAAAAGAATGGTCTCAACATTCAAAAAGGTTTAAGTAAAACTCCAGCCAAAATTTGTATTACGAGAGGGGAAGAGATTGTAATGAATGTCCTTGCTCTAAGATATTTTTAGCAGAATTAATGACCACCCGGAGTTAATGGCCCTGGGACCACAAGCTCTTCCAGTTGATCATTAATCCTCAGGAAACACTGGCATCGTATATGTTATTGTTGAAACTGTATATAGCTAAGAGTTCTACTATGTTCTTTCATTGAAGCTTAAGCTATATCCCACCTGTTGAATCAAAGTTTAATATGTACTCACCCAATTCCTGCAAAACATAAACTATTACTGGCAATAATTATCATACTAATTTTGTTACCATATAGACAGAATTTTTCTAACTTCTATGATAGATTACAATGTTTTCATTTCATAATTTCCTAGCCACTATTTTCTGAAAGCTCATATCTTATTATTTTTTAATTTATACATTTATTACTATTATTGTGCATCTCTCTCTCTCTCTCTCTCTCTCTCTCTCTTTCTCTCTCTCTCTGTGTGTGTGTGTGTGTGTGTGTGTGTGTGTGTGTGTGTATGTGTGGTATGAATATGTGTGAGTGTTTACTCTGGGCCTGTGCTTGGAGGCCAGAGGATAACTTTGTAGAGACCATTTTTTCCATCCACCTTGACCTAGGTTATATGAATCAAAATCAAGTTCCATGATTACATTTAAACTACTACTGTTGAATCTTGACCCCTGGCCCCAGCCAAAGAATATATTTTAAAGCCACTCAGGATAGCACACATTTTAACTGAATTCTAACATTTAATGTAATTAAATATTTAATATATTTAAAATGTGAGTATTAACTAAAAGTCTAAAATTGTTCATCCTAGTAAATTCACTGAAGTAGACTTAGACTCGCCATAAGTGTGAAACTATAGTTGCAGCAATAAAGGTTTGTTTCTGCACAAACCAAGACAGTAACAGTATTCTACATTACAATGATTACATTTTATTTTAGTTATTTTTAGTTCTGTAGTGATATGCCCGAATTTTATTACAGGGTCTCATAACAAAGGAGTCCTGCAAAAACTACAGACCAGAAGCATCTGCAAAGTCCTTGCTCCATAGTTCAAGTTTGGGACATAGAACACAGTAAGGAATGAGGCAGGAGGATGCAGTCAAAAGGAAATCTACAACCATTTCCATTCTGATGGTGTAAGTCTGAATCTCAGTCCACCAGTTACACAGCCGACAATTCATCCTATAATTCCTGTGAAGTCGGACAGTCTCAAGAACATCCCAGGAATCCTTGAGAAAAACGAAGTCACAATCTGTTAGCTTTTCAGTTTAAAAAAAATGGCAAATTTGAAGAACCACAATCTGGTCTAGGCATGAACCTTTGCATATCTAGGTTATAGTAATTAACTTATTAACTGATTTTTCATGATGGCATGATAATATTAAATGTGAAAAGGATAAGATTTAAAAAACTGATGCTACAACAGTTGAATAGGCACATGTAAAAAGAACAAAAGACCAGGCTGGATTTCTGTCTCATACTATGTACAAAAGTGAACTGAAAATGTACCACAAGCCTCAGCAAACAAGTGGGAACTCATAGAAGAAAAGGTCGTGTTAATGTTGAACGATTCTTCTTATGAATTATGAAATAGGATCCATGATAATAAAACCCAGAAAACACAATTCATCAAGATTAAAAGAGATGATTTTCTTCTTGGGGTGGTTCAAAAAGGTGATAACACAGTCTATAGAACTAGAGAAATTTCTTCACACCACATTTGACCTGATTAATGACACATGTATAATCTATAAAAAAAAAGTATCTCAGTCATTAACCAGCAATTTGCCCAATTAAAAGTGGGCCAAAGATCTGAATAGACATGTTTCAATAATGATATGCATATGACCAATTGGCACAGTAAAAGATACTCAGCATCCTAGCCAGCAAAGGATGGGCAAATGAAAACCATATGGAAATATGGCTTCACATCTACTAGAATACCTAGAATAAAGTGCTATTGAGTATGGGAATACTTAGCACTGTCTGAGGCTCAGGGATCCTAAGTGCAAGGCCTGCCTGGCCAACAGAGTAAGTTCAAGTCCATCCTTAACACTTGGCTCAAACTCAAATGTAAAAAGAGGGATGAGTATATAGCTCAGAAGTAGAGTGCTTGTCTATCATGTATAGGGTAATTGGTTTAATTTCCATTGGGGCAGGGGAGAGGGAGGGGAGAAGAAGGTGAGAGGGAGGGGAGAGAGAGAAGAGAGAGACAAATGGAGAGAGGTTAACAATTGGAACATGCCATCCATTACCAACTGGTGGTAAGAATATAAAATGGTAAGAATATAAAACATAAAATGGTACTTCCATTTGGGAAAAACCTCCTGGAAATTCCTAGAAGATTAAATACAAATTTACTCTATGATTCAGCTACTGCACTTCAGGTATACACTTGTAAACACACACAATCATACATAAATTTTTGTAGCAGTACCCTAATAATAAAATTTTAAAAATGGTCCAAACATCTATCAAGTTACAAATAGATAAACAAAATGAGTTATAATCTTTGAAGGCAACATTAGGCAATAAAAAAATGAAGGCCTGACAAATGCCTTGTCATGAATTCCCTCTAAAAACGTATTAAGTGAAAGACTCCAGTCTCAAAGAATACTGTGATTCATTAATATATTCATAAGAAACACTCAGGAAATGAAACTCTGTGTCTGTCTCTGTCTCTCTCTTTCTCTGTCTCTCTCTTTCTCTCTCTCTCACTCTCTCTTTATATATATGTATGCACACACACACATACACACACATACACATACACACATACACACACACACACACACACACACACACACACACACACACACACACACACCACGCAGATAGGGGATTGTCTAAGCAGAGGGAAGAAATGGATACTGAGTATGGGGAGAAGTAAGCTACCTTTTGGGTACAGAGGTAGTTTAAATTTCTGGCAATGTTCACAGGGCAAATGCATTTGAGAACATTAAACTATATACTTTAATCCCCAAATTATTAGTGTGTGGATTTATCTCAATAAATGTGATTGAGATGAGGGAAAGGGGAGAGAAAGAGGGAGGGAAGAGAGGATAAGGGCAGAAAGGAAGATAAAAAATAGAAATAAAGCAAAGGGAGGAAAGAAAACAAACAGCAATCAATGTTCTCTCTCTCTCTCCCTCCCTCCCTCTCTCTCTTCCTCCCTTCCTTCCTTCCTTCCTTTCTTTCTTTTTTATATTTAGGGATTCTTTGTTTATCATTATAAGATGCTATCTTAACCACTGAGCCATCTCCCCAGCCCCCAAATGCTATCTTCACAAAGATATTAATTTATTCCTAGTTGTATGCCATGACTATCCAATAGTTTTTACCCAGATATTCACACTAAGAAAGGCCTCATATCAAGTGCAGTACTCAGCGGTGTAGTAGTATCATCAAGGTTTCACCTAAATCTAGTCAGGGTACAGCTTTCCCTTATTTGAAATAAAATAGTGAAGTGAAATAATTCTAGTGACACCAGTTTGTTCTGAGTTTTTCCAAATCATTCATAAAAAGGTGTCAGCCATCACAATTTTTTTTCTTGCACCAACATCAAGCTTAACACAGCTTTCAATGAATAAAATAGTTTTCTAACTTCCATCTGCTTATAATGATGGAAAAGGTCCTCCTTGCCCAAAATTGACTGACAATATTTTTTAAACATTTAAAAAAGTATTAACCATTCCGTTCTCACATAAAATTAATTAGGATGTCCAGAAATGATGAGGGGAACACACTATTTCTCCTTATTCAATCTCTTTCTTTTCTGTAAACTTGTCATTCTCAGTGTTTGTGACAGGGCCATCTATTATGGGCAGTGAATTGAACATGGTCAGAAAACAATGTCTATGCTATGAGCTGCCAGAACGATTGAGCCACGCAGGGCTCATTGGCATGGCATTAACTTGGTCGTTTAAATCTTATTAATTCAGGCACTGCTTACTCTCCCTTCTGGTAGTTGGCTCTAGTTTCAAATTTGCAGGCAAGCATTTATGTTTGGATGTCATTTCCAGCATGAATAGCAAATGAGAGTACCAAAATATAAAATCTGAGAAGAAATTATGTTCAGTGACAAACACTGGAGGATATAGTATTAAAATGAACACTGAATTTATATTCATTTTAATCAGTTGTTATACTTTGACTTTCTACAGGACTGCAAGATAAACTTAATAGTCACTTTTTTTTTATCAACTTAAGTGTGATGTTCACATATTTGCTTCATATAAAATTCCACTCAGCTATAGGATTCATAAAACAACAATAAAAGATTTTTCATTTATTTTCATGTCTTAACTTTTTACAAAACATTTCCCAAATTGTAAGAAAAATCATTCATTTTGCAGGGTGGAGAAACACTGTGCCTCAATGGAAATCAATACAAAGAGAACCATTATGTGTCCAGCCTCTGGCCAGGGGCTTCATTGTACAGACAAGGTTACTAATTGTTATAAAACGTTGCCATTCAGTCAAAGGTGAAGCAGATTATGAGCCTTCTGAATTGTTTACAGTGGATTTAGTAACAATACTACCGAGATTTGTAGGAAGTGCTAGTCATTTTGATGTCACTTCAGGCAGGTTTCTGTAACCTCCACATTTCCCGTTACATGCCTGTGGCAGAAACTATGTGGATGGTGATAAACATCTGTGAACTGTAGTGAAAATGATACTCTATCTGAAGAGATTACTCACAGGATTGTGACGTGAAATGGGGACTGAGGATGTAAGAATCAAAAGTAGAATAGGGAGTTCTCTAGCAGGAGGTCATGTTATTGTCCAAAATTTAATTGTAGTCTTTACAAACTATTACTTTACTTCAAGATTCTATGAACTTAAATTTGTTCAGGTATTTAAGTCATATTGTCTATTTAAATTCACTATTGATTTTTCAGTCTCCATCAAGGGAAAACAAGAATATTTTGTCAGGTAGAGTGTCTTCAAAAAGTTAAATTCAGTAACAGACAAGTCTCTAATTGCCTATATAAGCTCTTTAGGGATGTCCATTATGCTGTCAAGAGACTGTTGGAGCTCAGACTCTCTGACGTTTATATCACCAATGTAAAACATGTTTTTATATATATACATACACCAAAAAAACATTTAAGGCACCTTTGTAAATAAAATTAATAGAGAACAAAGTTTGGAACCATTAACTATTTCTTTCTTTCTTTCCCTTTTTGATAGTGACTCATGTAGCAAGGGTTGGACTTGAACTAACTCTGAAGATAAATGTGATTTTCATTTTCTGATCTTCCCATCTTTACATTATAACCATAGAAGTAAATGTATGTCCTACCAGGACCAGTTTTATTCAGTTTTGTGGCCTGAAAGTAGGGCTTAGTGCATGCTTGACAAGCACCCTATAACCCAAACATCATCCCTACCCTAACTTTGGTTTTTAAATAATGATTAAGTTGATAATTAAATTTTATGTTCAGATTTTAATAAAATTTTGTTAGATAATTGCACTAAAATTTCGTTGTGGCCAAAGAGAAGAATTTTAAAATAACATAATTCAGAAGGTATTTTTGTATGCAATTTGATTTCTTCAAAAATAAGTTAGGAAAAGAAAGCTCACAAAAATTAGAGAAAGAAACCTTAATGTCACCCAACTTAAGTGACTGCTGCTGTGTGGTAAAAAGTGTTTAAGAGAGGTAGTGTAAATCAGCCATTCCTAACATAAGGTCTGAGGCCATCTGTAGGGAGAGCTGCCATAGACATCACAGAACACTTACCCTGTGAGCACTACTGTAGAATAAAGTAGATTGTGTTGGCCATCTGTGCATGTTAGGGTTTTCCAAATGTCTAGATTTAAGATCAGATGCAAATTCATGTTTACACACATCTACACCCTAGTTGTTATTTTGTGTTTAGTACTCTTCCTGGAATATGGGTCTTTGATTTATTTTTGTAATTGAAAGAAATTCACATACATAGAATGGTCTGTCACAGAAGGGGGAGAAAATGCCTTTTCACAGTACATAATTTTGTCTTTTTGAATGGTATTATTTAGCTAACCACAATAAACTATCCCCATGTCACCAAGCCTTGAAGGGTTGGCTAACAACACCTGGAGAAGAGGGGGCAGAAACATTTCTGAGGATAGATGATTCCAAAGATTAAGGACAAAAAGCACATTTTTCAGCAATAAATTTGGAAAGGATACAGAAACTGAAGTCTATAGTGAAACTCAGAAAAAGCAAACGAAATATCAAGAGGCTCCTGTGGCAGTCAAGAGGCTCCGTCAGAGAGGAATAAATAAGTAAATAAATTACAGAGCCTTTGAGAAACATGAGCTCAGGAACCAGAGCATCTGTGTTGTAATCCTTGTGTCTCCTCCTCTGGTAACTGATCTTGGCCAAATTACCTTCTTCATCTCTAAACTCAGGTTTAAAATAATCATAATATAAGCTAAGACACAGAGTTTTCAGATTCTCAAGATCACAATGCATTTCTGCCTTTCAAATAAGACCTTGAATAATATTGTTTTTGCTATTTTAACAGAGATGTCGATTTGTGTGCAAGAATGATTGTTCTATAAATGGGAACCAAGGCTGTCATTAGCAGATCATCAAATTACAAACAAAACTTTTGTGGATTGTGACACGGCTGTTCACTGACAAGCACAGCCCAACTCCCTCTTCCACCTCCATAACTCGGTATGTTTGTCATTTGAGTCCTGGTTTGTCTCATCCCCATCCACTCAAAGACACAGCTGATGGAGTTCAGCCAAAACTCAAGGTGATATGGTCCACACAACTTTGGATTAGGGTTTCTGGTTGTGGTGGAGATAATCTTCAGTCCACTGCGTATCTTTTTCTTTTGTGTAATGTCTCACAGTGGTCAGACTGGAAACTGGATGTGCAGAAGAAGCCATGTTGTGCCTCCTCTATGTATTTAATAAGTAGATAGGTTGCTGATTATCTTTGTTATGCTGAAATAAGTTGTCTTATTTCACACACGATAAGGCACAGAAGCCACCGGACTTCTTTCTTTATGGAAGTAACTGCAGGCTTGAATTCTATATTTAATAATAATATAAATAATATCATTATTATTTCTGTGGTATTTTATTCATAATATAGCACATATACTATCAACTTTTATCTCTCAGGTTAAGATACAAAATTTTCATTTATAATTTCAGGCAAGTAATAGACAGAATGAAGATTCCTAAGGGATTACACAATCATAAGGCTTATCAGGTTCTGGTGCAAGAATTTGTCATTTGGACTCAGAAAAGTTAATTATAAAGGAGAAAAACATAAATAAAGGAGAAAAGGAAGTGAAAGCTTGAGATGCAAATGTTAGATTTTTAAAATTAGACTTATTTAGTATTTTCTAAATATATGAATGTTTTGCCTGCATATGTACATGTGCCATGTGTATTCTGGGGTCAGTGGGAAGGCATCAGATACAGTGGAACTGATTTATGGATGGCTGTGATACAACATACTGATGTTGGTAACCAACCCAGGTCCTCTGCAAAGACATTAAGAGTTCTCAACAGTTGTGTTATCCCAGCCCACAAGTGTTGTTTTTTGACACAGACACAGCTGAACTTGGATTACAACTAACCTTTTTGTCTGAGGAGCTGAATAAACTGTAGCCATAGGTCTGCATGGGCTGGAGGCCAAGATTGCTTCATCTACACTATTGTTCTCTAACTTGGAAATTAGAGATGCAGTTTCTACACACAATAGTACTAGATGGTCCTTAACAAAACTTTAAAGATAAGATAAACTAAAAACGAAGAATTGACTCAACAGTAATTAATTTAAGCAAAGAAACACAGTAGGTACTGATATGTTCTGAATATCTTCTTGGGAATGATCTAGTCTCAAATATTTGATATTTGTAGATCTTAGTGCAATGCAATTTTTCTTTAACATTCTAGCTGATGCTAATTTGCAATGCTAATTCTGAATTTCCTACACTGACTCACAGTCTGAGCCAGGCATCAGTCCTCATGTATTCTAACTAGATTTCATTCCTGGAAAGATTGCTCGGTTGGTTCCATTTAGCCCTTTTCCAGCTTGGATGTGTAAGCTTGTGAAAATGGAAGCCAACCCCAAGGCCTGTCAGCCAGCCATCCCACAAAGCTCACTTGTATGAAGACATTAGTTCTTCATTTTGTTGAAAATGATACTTCTAGGTCTGATTTAGCTCTGGGGTGAGCTCATTTCTCAAATATGCATTGAGTAACCAAATTCTTGCTAAAATTATCTCCTGGCAATTTTCTTTTGTTAAATAACATATTACACATCTTTGAAAGGAATATATTGTGGTTACACAGTGGCATTTCCTCAAAATCTCCTTTCCCAAAAATAAAAGACCTGGTAGAGTTTGGCTCTTAAGAACATGATTAGTCCCTGAACTGTAGAGCAAACAAACTGACAACGTGGATAAATGCCTTGCCTTTACCAAGCGACCATGGCTAGTCACAGTAGAAATTGTAATGAGCAGGTCTGCAGAGAAGAGTTTTCACAGCAAACCAGCAAAGCAATGGTGGGTATATAAGAAAATGATGGCTATCCCAGAGGAATCTCCTTTCTTATAGCCCTATACTTTGATGCTTTGAATCCTGAACTTTTGAACTACAGTGGCTTTATCTCATCCCTTTGCAGAGATTTGCAAGGTCCTCATATACCACTGACTGTAATCATATTCTTAAAATTAAATGATGTGACAATCTCTCAAAGAGACATTACTGCCTCAACAAAATTGTAGAAACAGCAAACACACACTCCAACGAAGCTCTTGTCGTATGACTGGTTCTGTTACAGCTTGCCAGGGAAAGCATCCTTTGTTAGACCTCCAAAGCACCAACAATTTATAATAAAGCCTGTAAGTCATTATCAGAGGCTGGAATGTTCTTTATAACTAGGAGAAAGACATAAAGGGAAAGCTGAAGGGGCAGGAATCAAGAGGAAAACCCAGCATGTGGCCGGCCGAGGATATACAATTGAAGCTGAATGTATTCTTCAAAAGAATTATTTTTAACAAATCTCTTCTCAGTTTGATATATGATTCAGCAAATGTCCTGGTTCTTGTGTTTTGTGTCTCTTTGGTACTTAGGGGATACGGGTGTATCAGGTTCCCAAGGATAATAAGATTAGGTTATTGGAACAAATAAAGAGACTATTGCAACAAAGATCAGTGTCTCAAAGACCCTCTCTGCGCCTTGCTGTCCACTTCAATTTCTGGCTTAATGTAATGAGAGGAGCCATAGCTACACAAAAGGGGCCTGGTATTTCAATTAGTCATTAAATTTAAAGGCTCCATATTTTCAATAAGGATTACTTTAACATTTTTATGTATTAACACATTAAACATATTGATTCTAATATCTGCAGAAATAGGGTCAAATTTCCTAGCTATCTTATTGAATTCTGCTACTTTCAGTTATTTTCAAAGCTCACTGAACCATTTGACTAGTCCACCTTACAAACAGCTAAGCAAATTTATTTCCCTTGCTTCAAGTCTTTCTTTAATGAACATATATTTTCAAATGCTGTAGTACCAGGGCTTGCCTTATCTAGATTACAATACCTGTGAATTAAAATGTGCTCTATGCTGGATGGAAGAAAACAGTCTCATTACCCAGTTATACAACTAACTATCCCTTAAATTAACTTAAAAAATATCTAATGGCAAATATCAACTCTAAAAATAGAAAATATGGAAATGAAATTTCAAAAAATAAATCTTGTAAAAAGGATAACTATACAGGAGACGATGTCACATGCTTCATAGAAAGTAGACATGAATCATTGATGAAATTATAATATTTATGATGACTTTAGACAAACAATACAAACCTGATGGAAACTTGCATATGAAAGTCTACTGAGCTATAATTTGAAAGTGCAAATATGCATAATTTAACCTTCATGGAAACTACTAGAGTAAGGAAAGAACAAATTGCTGTGTGAAACAGATGAAATTTAAACCATTGTGTTTGTAACTTGTAGATGTTCATCTAGTTATTTTGATATTTTTGTTTATGTAGATAGGATGCACAAAATGATATGCGTAACAGTAACTTCAATACTGGTCATGGTCATGTTGCATACCTGGTCCACAAATGAGGATATTAATGAGAACCTGGTTTGAATTCTACATTCACACTACACCACGTTTCATATGTGAATTATATGAGGTACTAATTCTTATGGTTTGAATAGGAAATACCTCCACCAATGGCACATGTATTTGAACACTGAATCCCCAGTTTGGGGTGCTGTTTGGGAAGGTTATAGAACATTTCCATGGCTGAAGCTATCTTGTGGCTTTGAGTTTTTATAACCTGCACTCACTTCTGTGTTGTCTTTCTCTCTCTCTTTGGTGTCTGGGTTCAGATGAAATATCATAACCCTGCTTCAGGGTGTCAACTGACTGTCACACTGAGGGAAGCTTGAGCAAAAGGGACCTCAAAATATGCCCCCATGACACTCCCCTTGTGGACCATTTTGTTTCAAACCACCACACTATGAAACCAATTTTTTAAACGAAGTGATATATATATATATATATATATATATATATATATATCTGTAATGATTTACTTGAAACTAATATGCAATTCGTATATACTCATTTCATTCATTATTGAATCTAGAAATATTTTTAAATTTGTATATGAAAGTTCAGTACGTCAGGAAGCTTAGATATTCCGGTTCTCTACATACTTCCTAATTAACTCCCAATATAGGACATCGATAAACCAAAGCAGCAAACAAAACCTACATTCATGTGGGAGTTCCAAAACCATGATATAGAAACTCTTGTCCTCATCTCTAACTTCACCACCAATGGAGACTCTTTCAATCTCAATTAAAAGGGTAAAATTATGGAGGAAAAATACGTGCAACTTTATCAAGACATTCATCAATATCTCCATGTAGATAATCGTTATGATAGAAGTAATCCATTTGACCTGAGGATTAAAATATGTGGCATCCACAGCACACTGGTTGGGCTTTAACACATGTTTAGTGACTGGTAGCAGTAAGGTAACATTTTCTTTTGCTGGCCATATAAGAGAATTTTGCTACATAGACGAAAACTTTCCTAAGTCCCTGAAAATTCTTCCTTTTGGCTCTGCTGAAAGCATGCCCAGTATTGTATGACATCTTACTGATTACCAGACATTTTCTTCACCTTCTCACAAGAATGTCAAGGTGGAGGTCATATAAGTAGCTCATGTTAGTGAAAAGGATGCAACCATTGAAGAAAGAAGAAAGAATTAGCTAGCTGTCACACAGCTGGTTGGGGAACTGATAGGATTTGAATGTCAACAAAGAGCAGCAACTGCACCTTAAAATTAAACTATAATCTCGGTCTTGTGAAGTCCCACACCTAAGAGGTAGATGTACTAATTTTCTCACTTATTAATGTACCAATAATTTCTTTTTTACTGCTCCAAAATTGTGGGGAGCAGTATAGTACATTAGTTTAAAGTATGCTTATGGGCTTGCAAGATAGCAACGTGTTAGGCATTTGCCATCAGACCTAAGCATGTGAGTTACACAAGGTAGAAGAAGAGAACAAATTCCAAAGTTATCCCTTTGTTTTGTTTAGTTTGTTTGTTGGTTTTGAGATAGGGTTTCTCTGTGTAGCCTTGGCTTTCCTGGAACTCATTCTGTAGACCATCAAACTCACAGAGATCTACCTGACTCTGCCTCCCTAGGGCAAAGATTAAGGCATGAACCACCAAGCCCAGCTCAAAAGTCATCCTTTGACTTCCACAGGACCACCATAGCACACGTGTAATCCCTGGGATACACAAGGTGGAAGAAAGAACAGACTCCCACAAATTAACCTTTGATTTCCACAGACCCACCATTACACACACACACACACACACACACACACACACACACACATTTTTATAAATAAACTACAATCTAGTTTTTAAAGCATATGCTTAGTCACACCTCCAGCTTTGGCATTTGACTTGGAGAACTTTAACCTACCTCCACTCCAACACAGTATTTCATGACAAAATTGGAAAAAGTGAAGCAACCATAGGTATAATTTTAAACATTGCGTTTGAACCATGATAGAACTACAATATATTTCTTATGTGTCATTTATGACTATATGCACAAACCATGGATGTTAATGTTTTGTCATTTCTATGAGTCAAATAAGGGATTTACCTACCTAACTAAATATTAAAAAAGGCAATTATAAAAAGTGGGCAATCGTGTCCACAAGAGCATAGTATTTACTATTACATGGTTATGGAAAGATCAAATGACAACGTTAACAGAGGTTTGAATGGTGGCACTGGAACGTGTCCTTGCACAGTCTCCGACCCTTCTAACAGTGTAGGAAAGTTTTAAGATTTCTACGTATGAAAGACTAAGAACTTAATGCATTTTCCAGAAAATGTTTAGAGGTAAAGTTTAAAAGCAAAGGTTTGAAATACAGAGCACATAGTCTTTACTCCAAAAAAATGTTTTCCTGTGACAAACCAAAGCCCAGACAAGAGTACAGACCTAGTTTTGCTGTATAGGCAATGGCAGTTATGTAAAACTGAGGAGTAAGTGCTAGACCTTTGTAGGTGGCTAAGGCACACAAGGTATGACCACTGAATAACTAAGTGCATTCCACACTAGACCCTGGATGCTGGAGGTAGACTGAGCAGAGTTCTCCAGAGAACCCTGCCGGACTGCGCCATACCTTTGCCAGACGCTACAATCTACCTATCCCTTCATTTGTAAGTTACGCCACAAAACAAACCTTTTAACTACATGGAGTGGCCTTCATAATTTCACCAATATCGTCAGTGATACTGTTGTTATCGCAGAGGTCAGTTTGCCAGGTACAGGTCCTCTTTCACAGTGATACCCAGGCTGTAGTTGTGTTTCCCACTCTCTTTCCTGGTAAGACTGGCATCGGCCTAATGACCTGGATTCTCTATGTTTCTGCCTCTGCTTCTGTCACTGCGTCTCTCTGTCCCTCCCTCCCCTCTCTGCCCTTCCTCTTCCTCTCTTCCTCCCTCTCTTCCTAACCTTGTTCTTCCCTGTCTCCTGCTCTACCACATTTCTCCAAAGTCGTTATCAATCTCAGTCTGTTGTAGATGTGTTACTTATATCTACCTACTTTGGGTTCGTCTTAACACTACATTTGGGTTGGTGTTGCATTAGGCACTCAGATGCAAATACCAAACAATGAAACAAAAAATACAATTGGAGAAGTATAGATATTTACATGTGATGTGTTTAGGACAGTCAATAATAGAACAACCCATGGGAGTATTTGCCAGCCATTATGGAAGCAACTAATCTATTTTTTAGATTATACTAAAAGCTATACTTTATGAAAAAAATAAATATGAATTAATTGTTGCTTATGATTTTTGTGTAACGTCTATAGTGGTTTTTTTTTTTTCTCTTTTTTCACTGGTATGCACTGTGAATGCATGTGTGGATGCATGTTTACATATCTAGGTGTACACATGACTGTGCAGTTGATGCCAACCAAAACTGTCTTCCTTGATTGCTCACTAGCTTATATTAGGAGGCAGAATGTCTCACTTGAAACCAAACAAATCTTTGACTAGTCTAGTTGTCCATCTTGTTTTGAGGGTCCCCTTTCTATGCATCTAGTGCCTTGGGATTATAAGAGTTTTCATTGTCCCTTCAGCATTTACATGGATGTTGGAGACCCAAATGCTGAGTCTCACATTTGTGTGGGAAATACTCTATTAGCTGAGCCATCTCCTCAGGCTCTAGTGTGCTTCAAAAACAAATAAACACACTCACACACAAACAAAAAGTAGAGATACTAGAAGCTCTGCTACTACATGTTGAAGCCCAAACACCTTAATGGCAAACTTAGACAAACCATGATTTGAAAGTTCAATGACAGGTAAAGCTATCGCTGCCATTTAATCAAACTTTATTATTCACTTTGATAACAACAAAGGCAATACACATGATAAATTTCAGGTATATTAATGGCTGTAGGGAATTCAAAAGTTCTCCCTACTTAGGCCAATTATTAAAACCTCAAAATGAATTAAACCTATACCATACCAACCTTACTACCACTGATTTTCCCTATAATGAGCTGAACTGAGAAGCCCAGATTGTCAGAATGTTGAAAAAAAAACTCAAAACTTCCCACAATACCATACTTCATTGTTTACCTGGTGCCCCTGTGGGGGAAGACTCTTTCTAATTTATTTATCCTTCAAGCTGAACTCTGTATTTTTTTTTTTTTTTGCTCTATTCTGTTCTCTCAGAAAGCAGCAGCCAAGCTTCATTCTCTGCAATTTAATGTTCTTGAAATCTACTGACACTTCAAAAAGGAAGAGAGCAAAATAATGTGGAAAAAATTTCAAAGTTATCAAATTATCAAAATTATCAAGGTTCTCTCTCTCTCTCTCTCTCGTGTGTGTGTGTGTGTGTGTGTGTGTGTGTGTGTGTGTGTGTGTGTGTGTGTATGTTTGTATCTAAAAAAATTTAAGTAATATGAGTGACTATATTTAAAAGCCAAATGACAAAATGTGGCAAATGATCACTGAAGTAAGTTTTCTAAAAGGAACATGTCTAGGAAAGCTGGATTCTAATAGAACATTACATTTTCATTTAGAATGACTCTCCAAGCCAAGAGGTTCCAATATCAATTTCCATTTTTGGTAAATAAGTCAAATGGAATGGGCACAATTCTGGTTCTAAATAATTTTTTAACTTTTGTAATTATTTCATTCATATAAATTATTTTTAAATGTTTGGTTTACTGAGATTACAGGCTTTATTAAACCAAATACTGTGAAGATACAATATATAGATGTAGAAGACTGATCCCAAGAACCATGTCCTGAGTGTTATGGTCTATATGTATTTATTGATTGCTTTAGCAAGAATATGTCTGTTTTGCTATTTGCTGATATTCGGCTTACTGACAGATGGGAGAATTATAAAAATCTGTGAAGTGAAATTTAGGCATTCTAGTATTGTAAAATTAAAATTTCTGGTTTACCTTTTCAATATTTTTTCAGATAATACATCAGAAAAAAATGTTGTATAACTCTAAGGAAATCAATCCTTTCTGTTACCTCCAAATAAATACATTAAAATTTAAAGTTTGAAAAAACAGAGGGACATATTTTCCTCAGGAACTTTTACATGACTAACAGTCAACTCTTTTACACACACACACACACACACACACACACACACACACACACACACACACATTTTTCATATAAATTACAAATGACTCTAGGAAAACAATCTGAGTACATGCAATTGGCCGGAATGCCCCTGTGCCATGTGTTCTCTAATATGAGCACCATAATGTCTTTGCACACTTGTGCCGATCTGAGCCCTGCGATTGAAAACTACCTTTCAGCATTGTGCCTGAATGCTGTGTTTGCTCTGACTCTTTTCCCATGTTCACAATGGTGTCACTTCTCTACTCAATGAACCAGCCACTAAATTGGTCCTCTACAATGGATCCGGGATCAATAACTAATTTCGAAAACTGATTAGCTTGCACCAGAGTAGTAGACAGTTCCAAATTTTGCCAGAGGACATCATCAACTAGTAAATAGTGATATTAGTGCCCTGGTAATAGAGTGATAATACTGTCGAGCCCTAGCAGAAACTCCTTTCCACAGAGGGTGGTTCGAGTATTTATAAGCAACTTCACTTGTAAATTAAACTGTTTTCCTTTTCTTTCTTTTGATGTTAAAATAAAGCTACTTTTACTATGCTACGTAGCTGGTTAATAAGAGTTGTTTGTAAATGAATTCTAATAAAGCCAGGAAGCTCAGCCTTGGGTGACTATTAAGGAACCAAAGACATTTTATGCATGTTTGCTGGTGGTGAATTCCAGATGTTTCTTACATGAAAAATGTTATGTTCTAACAGTTAATGTTGCACTGCTAGCCATTCAGAAGATGTATCTTCCTATTAGATGTGAATGTTGCTATGGAGATAACTGTAAAATCTGACCTAGGAGAAGAGGTGGAGAAGGAATTGTATTAAAGAGAAGGAGAATATCAATTATGTCGATAATTGAAAGGGAAGGAAAAAAAAGCAAACATTTTATCACAGTAAATTCTGGAAAGCAAGTGGATATTTATGGTGCCCCCAAAAAGATGTTTTAGTTTCTTACAGTTGCTTTGTTTTTGTGTTTTATCAGATGGCCATGTGGACGAAATCTGAGTACTCATGGAACATGAACCCCAGTAAATTGAACACATACCTTCAAACACTATTCCACATGCTTGAACTCGACTTTTGCAGCTGGCTCATGTTAGAGTGCAGTTTCAGGAAAGTTTAGTCAGATGTGCCCCTTTCAAAGACACTCACGGATTGATTTGGGATTTCAAAATCCGAGTACTTGCTGTTATGCATTGGGCGTCACTAAGATTGTGATCATGACTGTGTAGACCCTTGTAATCACAGGCCTCATTTTGAGGTAGGAAAGGAAGAGCCAGGAGATGAAAAAAATCACAAATGCTCTTCTGAAGAGAGCTCAGTTGGTTACTTCTTCTGGAAATTTGTGTTTGTTTTAATATGGGAAGAGGTGCCCTCACACTTTAGAAAATGGATGGGGAGTCACAATTTCAGGTCCCACCTTGCATTTCCTCAGCAAGTTTGAGCAACCTTGGAACATAAGGAAGACTGAATTCTAACTAGGACACTGGGAACTTTCAGTGTGAAATATTTATTCACTGCAGTTTCAATACATTGATATACACTTTCTTAGAGTCACATCTATCTGTAACTTCACATTTGAAGGAATGGTCAAGTGAGTAGAAGATAAAGGAAGAAACTGAAAGAAGGAACCATTCAGGTGGGTTTCCTGCCTCTCAGAGGACTGTCACATGGATACTATCTATTCTTCCAGCTAAGCTGTGGTCATAAGCACAGCCTCCTTACATACACTCACAGTGCATATAGAGTGCAATTTCTTATACAAAATACTTAACTCTAGCAGAATCAGAAGAAGCCAAAAATCCATCCACTATTGTTAATTCTTTGTGCACTAGCTTAAAAATGTGCACAGAGAATGTCCATCAAAATATTACAGAAATATTTCACACCGCAGTAAAATTTGTAAGAGGCATTCCACTGTTCAATTGTCTTTGTGATCGGAAACAGATTGAGGAAACCAGCAAAGCAGAGAGGGAGTCAGAAGTGGAGAAGTAAGAAGCTTCCTTATCTCTTACTATTAAACTGGAGACTATTGTAAGCAACACGGATATAGTAAAGAAATGAATTCTAGAACACAGAGAGATTACAGTTACTTACCTGGTAGAAACAAATTTTTATCCTTATGTTTTGCATAAAAGATGCCCAATAGTAGAGTGAAATACTTTAGTAGTTGTCTTTAATAAAATGATCACATTTGTCAAATTGATGGTGCATTTAAATTTAGATATTAAAGATGAATGTACTTAGACATGAGATTTGAAGGAAGGGATTAAATTCTACTTTCAGGACACTATGGTAAATGTTTGGAGACTGTGCTTTAATTGGTGACATGATAATTGCACAAATGATACTTATTAGAGGAGATTAATCACACACTCCACAAAGTTCAGTGGTTTCCAATCTTGTCATAAAAATGTTCTATTGCACTTGTTGAAAATAAGAATTACTTCAATTCCCTTGAGGAGGTCTTTCTGTGGTGCTGGTGAAGGGCACCATGAGAATAGTATTTGCTTTTCTGAGAACTGCTTCATGCATTATTTGGGGGGCAAATTTGGAAAACAGCCTCTTAGAGCACATTAGTACTAACATGTTATCTACTTCCAACTCTTACTTTTCATTTAATTTTTATTTTATATTGACCTCAAAAACATGACTGGTTCCTCATGGGGAATTCTTATATTTATGCAATGCCATTGTTCTGGAACAATTATCACATTAATGTATATTAATGTCAGGACAATTTAATTTCACTGTTATAATGAGCACTACATACACATTTAATCATTGAGTGTATAGGTTAGTATTTGTTTGTGTGTTTTCTGGTATGTGCATGCAGCAGCCAGAAGTCAATCTTGGTGTCATTCCTCAGAAATTGTCTACATTGCTCTTTGAGACAGGATTTCTCACATGCCTGGAATTTGCCTGGTAGGCAAGGCTGAAAACTCTAATTTGCCTTCATCATTGTGCTTTGGAGCAACTATTAAATCTAATGAGAGTTATTTGAATATGAGAATTGTGATACTGTTATATTTGGTCTACTTACCTCTTCGTCGTCTGTGTCAGGATTATGGGAATGTGCTACCATGCTCTGGTTTTTAATGTGGTCTCTAGGTTTTGAGTTCCAGTTCTCATGATTGTGCTGCCAATAGTCAACCAGATGAGTTGTACCCAAAGCTTCCCTTTTACTTTTAGTTTAAGTTGTAAATTAAATGTAAGGAATCACAAGCTCACAAATTTCTTTGATTTGTCCAAAACTATTACTGTTTGTGAACATTTAAGTCTAAATGGCACAGAGCAGAGAAAATATTGGCAAGATGTTCCTAAAATTTTGCTGATACATGTACCATTTCTTTCAGTTACATCCAGGTTTTAGTCTGTGGTTAGAATGTAATAACTCTATGCAAGATAAGAGTAACTATATTCTATAAATGCATGCTTATGTCTCATTGCTATAGGCTTAGATAAGAAGACTTTTTTTATTTAATATGGAAAGTAATTCACAGATTAGGATGCATCAAGTATTTCTGAATGCTGACTAATGTGAACACAAGGTGATCAACATCATTAGTGATTGGGTAAAGCAAGATCACAATTCCAATCCCAAACTTCTTTGCATATTTTTGGAATTCTATAATAGTGAAGGCCATAAGATTGAATGAACAGTGTTGGGAATATACTGAAGCCACTGACTTACTGTATATTTAAAACCTTAAAATGACATATATATGCATATGCTTTTGAATAGCCCAAGGAGTTTGGCATTATGTGTTTTCTTGTTATTCTTTTGTCTATCATGAAGATGTGCCACCACTAACATGCCAGATTTTAAAGACATCATTTTGCTCTTCTATCCACAACAATTAAATTATTCTGAGAGCCAAGGGGAAGTTTATGTGGGGGCAGTACTGTTTACTTAGCTTGTTGTACAGGGCTTTGTTGAACAGTTTTGGTCTGAGTCGTTATTATTCAGAGTGCTTCAGCTTACTGGCAAAAGAGACTTTGAGAGAATCTGCTGGCAAGTGTGCAAAATACATATAATTTTACACAAATTTTGCTCAGTTGATACAAATAGGCTAAAACCTTGAATGGGAATAGAATCAAAATAAGATCATAGCACTGTTGGCATTACCAAATTATGCAACATGATTAATATAAAGTAGTTTCCTGTATGTTATGGTTTTTAAAGTGTTATTTCATTAGTGTTGGGTAAAAATATTCTCAGAAGTGTTTAAAATGAACTAGTGGCTGAGGAAATCCTACAGAGACTTTTAAATGTGCCCTTCTGAGGAGGACACATTGGCAGGTAAATTTTCTTATGCCTGAACTTCTTGGGTTATGTTTTATATATTGAAGAAAAGGTGGTTCCAAACTTGATAAACATTTTCCAATTTAATTCTGCTGTCTAAATATTTACTCTCTTGAATAAATAAATGAATCAGTTGGGACCTCTAAATGTCAAGTATAGCATTTTTTCTCTCTCTTTGTTATAAGTCACCCGGCATATGTAACTGAATAGATATTTGAGAATGAATGACAGCCAAGGTTAAGGCTACTGCTACGTTCCAGCACAAAAGCCTTACAACCAAACAACCCTGGAGGACAGACTTTCTGGGATTATCTGAATGGCTCCAAGCCTTTAGATGTAAAATAATTAGCATTTGTACAACTGAAAAGGAGCTAATGATCATTTACACTGACCAATTGAAATTAAGGTAAGAGGGTTGTGCTGGTGTAGAATTCCAAAGACTATTTATTTTTACTACTAAGCATATTCTTCATCTAACATAATTCAAATCAAAGTAAATTAAAATTCTGTCAGGGAAAATGCCTCTTAAAACAAAGGGATATTGAATTATATGAACTCCTGCAAGCTGCTCGCATCCTCAGACATATAAAACCAATAGCTTTTAACACTAACCCTTGCCATTCAGGCTAAAATTAAACTCACGTTCAAAGTTGCCAAGACCTGCTGTCTCCTGGACATTCTAGGTGTGTTATAGTAATACTGTGATGTTTAACACTTTTCATGTCATCATTACACAGACTCATCACCTGAACCACCACTGGATGTGTGTGGCCCATGAAAGCAATTAGATTACATCACCTTTCCTTTATGACAAGGATTAGATCTTCTCATTTCAAACTGAAACACACACCCACTAAAAGTTTGTCCTGTGGTCTTCCTGATGGGTGGCATTCACCAGTAAGTTGGTCTAAGATGAGCAGGTTCAGTCTTCATTGACTTGTCTAGCAGATTATTGTGTACTTTTCCAAATATTAAAAGATTGTGACACAGAACCAACATTTTAAAAATGATGGTTCACCTTTTTTTAAAAAAAGTTTTTGTCTACCAGTTTTTAAAATTCCAGTATATTGCGATGTTTGTCCGAATGACACAGGGTGGTATGTATTTTTTCCTCCAGGTTTTGCTATAAACACTGTCAGATATTTCTGATGTTTGATTATACTAAAATTCCAAAATACAGGCAAAGAACAATGATAGGCACATGTGAAAATGTTAGCGATTCATTATTTCATATGCTTACCAGGAAATATTGACAAATATTTAATTTTTCTTAGAAAAATGAAAATTCCTTACCATTTGATAGAGGCATATGTGATCAGTAAAAATTCTGAACATTAAATGAATCTGAAAATTTGGCTTAATTTAAAATACTGCTGAATGTACTGAGGAGATGAATACAAGGCAAATGTGTAAATGGTGGCAAAATTATTACCTTATCACACACACACACACACACACACACACACACACACACACACAAACCACAGTTGAGAAGAATAATTCACTACCTTTTATCATTCTTCTAAATTTTTCCGTGCTTAGAAAAGCTTATTTCACAGTTTAGATGTAAAAGGATTACAACAAAGGAGTTGTGTTTGCAGTGCCCTGATGGGAAAAATTGTCAAACCACCTGCCCTGCCACTTGGCTTAAAAGTATTAGAAGTCATCGGCCAATCAGAATCTACCCTTGCTTCCAGAGAATATATATATTTCATAGGTTGGGAGACCAGCTGAATGTCATCAATCTCATGTTGTACTTACTGGGTTTTGTAATTCTGAGAGATGAAGTACACTGCTTGCCAAACTCAACTCCAAGATATAATTTACCAATGATGTATAATCATAGACCAAACACACACAAGAATACACTTCATAGTTTATAAGAAGTTGGAGAAATCAAGGCACTTGAAATGAAATAATTGGAGACCTGCAGAGTTTCTTGGCATACATAGAAATATATATATAGTACCGGGCCTTGGGAAGCAAGAGAAAGATCAGAAGGAATGATGATTGCCTCTGAGGACAGTGTGAAAGCAAATAATTGAGTCCACTAATAATTTGAATCTCACAGACAAGTCAAGAACATTTTTAATATAGGCTATCTGCTTTACAGAGGAAAATTTCAATCAACTGTAGAGGAGCTCCAGTATAGGCTCGCTGCTGTCCAAGACAAATATGGTATAGAAATAATTAAATTGTTACTTCAGAGTCATAAATGAATTAAAAACTATGTTTTTGTCTCTATTCCTTCATTTTCATTTATACATGAGTGTGTAAATAGCTAAATTTTATAACTTAAAATTCATTTCATTTGTTTATTTAGAGAATGGGTTTCTTCTAGTAGAATAAGTTGATCTCAAATTAGCCATTCTCTTGCTTCAGTTTCCTACACACTGAAATTAAGAACTTCTGTGATTATAGACACGTACCAACACACCTGATTCTACTTATTTTTTCATATTCTTACCTGTGGAGTAACTTGGTAAAGAAAATTCATGGGAATAAATTTGATGTAAAAGGTATCACCACAAAGTGTTGAATGAACTTAGACTGATATAGGATGATTGAAATGTAAGAACTTCAAAAGAAAGGATAGAAGGCAATATGTATAGACCCATAGTTCATAAAATCGAGAGTGTAAGTGTGTTGACTAGAGAATATATATTGTAAGAATGCAACTTAACTGCTTAAAACAGAAAAAGAAATGGGGCAAAGATGTGAAATTCACATCACAACAGAGAACTAAAGCCAAGTATAGTGATGAACACTGAGAATGAAGTACACTATACTGTGCTGAAAGCAAAAAATGGGTGACTTGGGTTTAGCTAGAGGTAACGTCTAGACCACTGGTATTCAATGTGAGGTCCAAAAATCCCAACTATGATGAGAAGAATGCAGATATTTGGTGTGTTTAGAAACTTTCACAGCAAATGGAATGGCTGGAACTTTCTAAAAGGTCACCATTTCTCCAATAATGTAATTATATTCCATCAAACTTAGTACAAATTGGAAACGTGGAAGTTCTATCATCAAAAACAATTTGAAATTGAAAATCACTACCTTAGTAATGTGTGTGTTATTCAAATGAGACTTGTATATGCAAAATGAGAAAGAAAAATGTAGCCTTAATTATTCTAAGAAAAAGAAGAAAGCTTTATTTGAGTGAGATACAAAGAATTCTCCTGTGGGAATGGATGGTCGATGCTTTAATTATATTTGCCTCACTTTTATTTGCTCATCTCCTCTCCAAATTTAATACTGTCAAATGAATATCAATATGAATGATTTGCACATTCAAAGTTAGGAAATTTTAAACAATTTGCTATCTAATGTATTTTTTCTATTATTTATCCACTGTTCTTGAAAGTTAGGTTATTGGAAAGATAGTCAATAATCAGTCTGAAAAATTCTAGAAGATTTGTGCCCCAATAAGCAATATCAGGTGTATATGCCTTGGTTGGGGATGTAGCTCAAGGGTAGGGTAATTTCTAGCATGTCTGTGTTGAATCATTAACATTTCAAGAAAATGTTTGCTAATATGTTATTGTAATGTAGCAAAGTGAAATAAAAGAAGTTTGGTTAGAATAATGAAATGATTTGTGAACAAACATATTGAGTATAAAACTATTATGTTATTGCTATGTGGCAATATGATATACTAGGAAAAATACAATTTTAGAATAAGCATTTTTTTCATTTCATTTTTTTTTTTTCAGAAAAGTGAACTACACTGAAATAGTTTGGGTTTTGCTTGCATGGTGTTTCTTTCTTATGGCAACAGACTGAATCTGAATCAATTCTCCACTTTGGTGTCTTTTTTGACTATATATTTACTTCATTTCACTTTGAAAGGGTACATATGACACAGATCCAGGAAAATATGTTTTTTATTAGCAAATGAAAATGATGAATGGTGGATTCTTTTCAGAATTTATTTGAAAGTAGAATTTCTACTTCTGCCAAAGCTTCCAGATATGTGGGAAGTAGCTGGCTGCCATTCCATTCCATTTTAGGAAAGAATGATAGTAACATGAAGAGATAAAATCCAAGACATTGATAAAGCCTTGGTGTCATTTATAGCCTTCTTGATATCAGCCATTTTACATAAGACATTTTCCAGTATAACATCCCATAAAATCCAAGGTTGAGGGCATCTTGAGCTCACATAGCATAACCACATATTTAGTCTGTTTATATTTGATTTAAAAAAAAAGATATATGAGCTGATATAAAGACAATGAAAACACTTGAAATTTAGTAAAAATATTTTATCTTTGCCATCTAGCATTTGCAAATAGCTTGGGAGATGCTATGAAAAATATAACATTATTTTCGACTTGTATTTCTGATAAGTTTTCTCATTAAAAAAAAAACTTGGAAACAATTTATTATATAATGTAATTATGCTTTTTGAAGGCATATCAATCAGAGCTGAGGAAGGGAAAATGTGATAGCTTTATGGGGATGTAAGAATATCAGAAATGAATTAAAGACACTCTGAAAGAAAGAAGTCCAGTTTTCCTCACAGTTTCAAAGGTTTCATTCATGGTCACTTGGTCCCATTCCTTTATGATTGCATCAGGGCTGAATACACTGTTGAGGATAAATATTGGAAGAGAGCTGCTGGAGGGTCTGTGTCCAGAATGAAAAATGAGAGTGGGAAGAACTCAGTCCCAGGACATTCTATAGAGGCACGCCATAGAAGATTCCATCCTTCCATCCAAATTTCCCTTCCTGGGGCTTCCACCAATTCCTTACAGAACGTCAAACTGTCAATCAACTACTGGCTTATGCATTAGTGAGGTTAGCTTCTTATCACAGATTTAACTCTTGACACTGCTGCACTAAGGGAGGAAAAGCCCAGTGTAGAAGTTTTAGAAACTGATTCCAAATGCAAAACTGTAACAGAAAGACAGTAAGGTAAATCCAAAGCAACCAAAGGACCTGAGTTTGGCTCCCCAGCACACATGTAAAATGTTGGCCATGTTAGGACTGGGGGAGGAGAGAAGAGAGTAAGACAGGTGGATCCTGATATGAATTCACAACATGCCCCCACGGTTGGGCATGCCCGGCAGACCTAGACATTTCTGCCTAGTTATTTCCAATTCAAAACAGTCATTTCTGGGTCAAAACATCTCGGTGTGACTAGGACGCTGTGGCTTTGCATAGTTGCGTAAAGCACGCACAGCCATGTGATCTACTCACATACTTGTAGTAGCCACATGAGTTCCTGTACACATGTGCGGCCCACCCTTTATAAGCTGCGCCATTTTGCACAGGTCTCTCACTTTCCTCTTGACCACGTGTGTTTCCCACAGGCCTGTTCACGTCTGTCTCTTCCTATCCTATCTTGATAAAAACTCTTCTGTGGATTTGTAGTGTTTCGGGACGTTTCCTCGCAGGGTAAGAGTGCCGCCAAATAACTAACAGATCCTAGAAGCTCTAGACAGTCAGTGATCTCCAGCTTGACTGAAGAAACCCAGTCAAAAACTGTAAGGTGTGGAGTAAAAGAAAAAAATCCCTCATGTCAATCTATGGTCTACTCATGCACATACATTCGAATGAACACACACCCACACACAGAATAAAGGCTTTCCTTAGGTCATATCATGCTCACGTTGATCCTCTGTGCTTCATAAATAAAACTCAAGTCAATAGTAAATCTAAAGTTGCTGTTATTATTGGTATGGTTTGCATATTTGGTGGGACTAATAGGAAATTTTATTTCAGACTTCTTTGAAACTTCTCACAAAATAGCCTGTTAATCACATTTAAGGGTATGTAGAAAATAGAATTGAAAGCAAGGGTAAATACTTTGAAACAGACAAAGATTTACGAATAAAGTAAATGCATTATTACTTAATCTTAAATGGAGAGGTTAAAGACCAGATTACATACAACTGAAAAAGAGTACAAATTAAAATAATTAAAAAAAATTTCTAGCCACTGATCACTCAGAGAGAAAAGTTCTAAAATACATGTGGTTAAGACAAGGGAAAGCTAAGCTGCATCACAGATTTCATCAGAACACCATTAGAAAATTGTAGGTTTTGTGACAGGAATGATTCTCAGCAAAGAAATTTCAAAAACAAAGAGAAACAAACAAAACTCTTCAATCACCCCTCACACTTGACTTCATCAGAATCAAAATGAAGAACAGCACTGTAGCCATAGAAGCGGTAGATTATCTAACAAGATTGGGAATCACAGTGTGTATCCACTCTTCCTTGTGAATGATGAAATCAAGTTCATTTAGATTTTACATCCATTCAGTTCCAGAAAGAAAAGACATGTGATGCACTTGGAGACTCTACATACCACCCATCAAGTAAACAACCAGGTAGTGCCTGTGTGAACCAATTCCTACCAGTGGCCTGGGAGCATCTCAACTGGCTTATAAAAAAGCAGTTACTGGAGAGCCAGGAATAGGATTAGTTATTGACCTTGACATGGACATGGAAATTCATATAATTTTGTGGCGATTTTGTAGATTACTCAGAAATTGTTTTACAAAGGCAAAAGCTGGCTGGCCTCAGAAACTTCTCTAATTCTCCTTAACAATGCTTACTGGCTTTGCCTGAAAGGATGGGGATACTTTTAAGTTACTTAACCACATCTTAATAGATACCTTAAGAACACTTACAAGAATAATAAAATACAAAAAAATACCCAAATCCTATATAGGTATTTTTTTTCTGTATTACCTCTAATGAAGCAATACAGAACATCAGGAAAATATAATTCATTATTAAAAGTGGAAAATTCAAAACTAGACAATCAGGACTAGTCTACACATGCAGAGGTGACAGTCTAAGTAGACAGACACATTAATGTGAGGATATTCACTGTAATGTATTGATATACTGACACTTAGGTTAAACATTATGTACAAAGATGAAAATTTGTAAAAAGATCAAACTGAATTTGGGGAGGTGAAAATGACAATGTATGAGATGGCCATAAAAACTAATGAAGACATAGAAGTGAAGATTGTTGACCTTGAAGACACACTCATTCAACAAACAAGAAAAAAAAAAATGAACCACAGAAGGGAAAACGTAACAACTACCAAATTGCTATCACAGGCTAGAACAACTCAAATGACTGCACAAAAATGACATTTGTGAGATCGTGGTAGAATACATATTAACATAATCCCCTTTAAAAATACATAAGGAAACTTTAAATTCAGAAAACCGGCAAGCTCCAAGAACCCTAATCATGTTCTCATAGCATAATGAATTTTGCACATTTTTCAGAAGCTTCCCTGCATTCCACTCCTGAATCCACAAGAAATATTAGCAAGATGGGAAGTCAAGGCACTGTTACCATACACTATGTTTAGAAGCCAACATAGTGCCTACACTTACAAACCCAGGATGTTTGGTACAGACCTGCCTGCATCCCGCTGGTGGCAGGAGAGCTAAAGAATACATTGCCCTTTTCCTCCTGCCTCTACTACATTGTAGTATCCACCTCACTGTTTATGGAGTTAATATGTTCAATGTTTAGCCACAGCCATTCAAACACAGCAGGATCATTAGTTCTTGATTCATATTGCTTTGGGGACAGCTTATTTTCTGGGTTTAAAAACTGCCTACAGAAAGGGAAAATTATGAGATTTGAATTTCTATTTTCTTTCACCCTTCTCATTCTCTTAAAACATAACATATTTACAATTTGTGCTAAAATTTGGGGGCATATCATTTGGAATTTCACTCCAGTGAAAATGTAACTATCTTTTTAGATAATGCAAAAATGTGTTCATTATTTGTTCAAAGGAAACACAGAATGCGTGTTGATAGTGAAACATGGATAATCAACATTTTTCTTTGTTGATTATTCAAATTTTTGTATTTAATTTGCATTGCTATTTAAAAATAATTCTCTCTCTCTCTCTCTCTCTCTCTCTCTCTCTCTCTCTCTCTCTCTCTCTGTGTGTGTGTGTGTGTGTGTGTGTTCCATAAGATGGTCTTCAGAAAGCAAATCTGAGGACTATGTGATGTTATTAATCTTGGCAGCAGAACCTTTACCAGCTGAACCATCACACATGCTCCATATTGTTCTTTTTTTTCTAAAATGTGTTATGACTTCCTAGGATAAGGTTAGCATTTATCATTTCATCTTTTAAAAATATAGAACAAATACAAAGGTACTTTCCTGAATGTATGCAGGGTACTTAGAAAAAAATTAATGAATCATTGCCTATAGAGTTAATTATTCACAATGTAATGGGGGAGTTTAACAAAAATAAATCTTTTTATAAGAAAATTTATTTAACTGTTAGCCTGATTCTAGTAATTTGAAGTGTACGAAATAATAACTCAGACACTTCATACATTTCCAAACTTCTCTTTGAATAGAAATGTTTTAATAACTTTGAATTACATAATAATTGGTTAGTCTCATCAACCTGATTGGATCTGAAACTCTTTAAGTGAGATCCCACCCCCCAGAGTGGGCGGGACTTCCAGGAGAGGCCTTGATAAAGTAGTGCTGCTAGCGTGGCTGTCTTTGCCTTTCATTTGGGAGGGCTGCTGTCTGTGCTAGTGCTCCCTTCCTTTCACTCACCAGCTTCAAGTTCTCACATGTACTGAAGACCAGTGAGTCTACTAGAGGCCTAGAGGCTTGCAATGCCAGATTGGGACTGTTGAGGTGGATAGCTATGCAAAATGAACAGTGACTGGGTTTTCAACCAGGTGCAGGTGGTCATTGCTGGATGACCCAGTTCTGTGGTGAGCCACAAGAATATATAATAGAGATTCAGCTGTGTATTAAAGCCATACTTTGACTGGCCAAGTGTCTGTCAAAAGGCAAGCTATTTATTATGAATATTTGGTGATATCCAGCCTTTAATATTCCAGCTGTCTTCTGCTATGAAATTCTTTCATGCCCAAATATCTCCATATCTCCAGACCTGCTGAACTTCTAGGTAACTAACTTCCCTGCTGAGCCTAGTAGACAAGCTGGCTAGAAACACATAGCTTTGCTTCTTATACAAATGAAGCTCACCCCCCACTCCCATCTCCCCAGCCCTCCCACTCCCCCCATTCCCATGCTCCCCACTCCCCCCCAACCCCTGCCTCCAGGTCAAGCCAATTGACTGAGAACAAAAGAAGTTTTACATATCAAGGTGGAAGGTCCGAACTACATTCCTGAGGAGGCAGAGAACCAGTGTGGCCAGCGAAAGAAAGGACAAGCATTTTCTGTAGGGCAGACAGAAAGAATGAGGTGGTCAGAGAGAAGAGAGGAAGACAGAGGTTTTGTAGACAGTAAAGCAGAACTCCTGTAGAACTCCATCAGTGCCAGGAGTAGAGAGTAGTAGAAATGGAGAAGGAGGAAACAGAGGATGAACATGAGGCTGGAAGCATAAGAGCTTAGACATTAGCAGGACTATGAGAGGGAACCTGAAGGAATTGAAGCTATGTAGACAGGATTTCATACCAGAGAAATAAAGCAGAAGGATAGAGTTATTCCTGCCCTGAATGCCTAATGGAGCTGTAGCTGTATTGACAGAATTTTGCACTAGTTCATCCTAACAAGAATAATTTTAAAACTCTTATCAGATCTGTAGACATTAATGCAAACATCAAGGGGAGTTTGATGGTCAAGATAAAGGTCAAGGAAGATACAGAAAGAAAATACCACGCATAAACACCACTCCTCTGAGGTAACCGTCAATAAGCCATAATGAGGATTTCCTAGGGAAGACTAGCTAGAAACTGGGTTTGTCGAAGAAATGCTGGAATTTTGGAAGCATATTTTGTTCCTAACACGTTAAAAGATATCCCTGGCTTTCTGTCGAAGCCCCAGGGGAACTGCAGGTCGAGTACTACTTTACAATTTTCTTCTCTATGATACATTTTCCCAAATGGGGAGAGAGTTCATTTGGTGGAACAGTTGCCTAGGATATGGGACACCTTGGGTTTGAGGCCCAGTTCCACCTAAACAGGGCATGCTGGCACATGCCTGCAGTCTCAGTATTTGGTCAGAAGCTGGAGATCATCCTTAGTTACCTGGAGAGTTCATTGCCTACATGGTTTCCATGAAGCCCTACTGATAGGAAGTGACAACATGCCCCCACGGTTGGGCATGCCTGGCAGACCTAGACACTTCCACCTAGTTATTTCTGGTTCAAAATAGCCATTTCTGGGTCAAACATGTCACGTGGCTAGGACTCCGTGGCTTTACATGGCTGCATAAAGTGTGCATGCGGCCATGTAATCTACACACATGGGTGCAGCAGCCACATGAGTTCCTGTACACACGCGCGGCCTGCCCACCCTTTATAAAGCCAGCACCATCTTGCATGACTCTCTTCTTGTCTCCTTAACCATGTGTGTGTTTCACACAGGCCTGTCATGTTTCCCTCTATCCTCTCCCAATAAAAACTCTTCTGTGGTCTTGTCGTGTTCAGGACGTTTTCTCGCAGGGTAAGAGCACCAAAATAAGTAGCACTTACCCCAAACAATAAATACAAAAAATAGTTTCCAAAGTTAGGTAGGAAAAATTAATGTCATAAAATATACACCATAAAGCTGTAAATCTTAAAATAAACAGGGGTCTGACCTTCTACATAGGTTTTTGTTCAATACACATTAATGAAAATGAAATGTGTTCTTTCTTTTTTCTTTATTAAGAATTTTTTTATTTGTTTTACATACCAACCACAGATCCCTCTCTCTTCCGTCCTCCTGCTCCTCTCCCCAGCCTTCCTCAATCCATATCCCAAATGTGTTATTTCAGTTTTTATAAGTATTATTGTTTCTTTCACTTTAGATGGAAAATTAGAGTAACTGAAAGCAATAGTTGGAAGAGATATTGGGACTTATCTAGATTAGTTTCATGTTTTTCATTGATGGGATTGAAATCAAGGGTTAAGTGTCAAAATCAAGTTCACTAAGATCGACTTAGGACTGGAAAAATAAATAAAACAGAACTTTGGGATCCCTGAGGCCAGTGCTTACTCTGTGACATGGGTGTGTTTCCATGTTTGTTCTCTGGAGTCAAGGATATGAATGTGCACAAAGCAAGAATCTGATTAGGAAAAGCATGCCCCAGCAAATTGAGTAAATAGACTTCTATGAGTATGTTGTTCAGCATGTTGGGAGGTGTGGCTAACATTGTCTACACCACAGTGAGGCTTCCTTTCCATGAACAAAACCTGTAAGGTATTTTAGCAGAGTGATTTCCCTTTCTGAGCTGAAAAGAATTTAACACCAGTAACACATGTACTTCATAAGAAATCCAGCTATATGGAAATACAGAATTCAGACAGTAAAGAAGCAGTGGTTGTTAGGTCTGGATGAATTACTCAGATGAGAAATTTTACTTGTAAAATTGAAATGTTTCACTTGTAAAAGTGAGGTGTGCTTGGCAAATGAAATCCAGGCATTCGATCGGGTGATAAAAATGTCAAGGTCTGTGCTGCTGTGTTGAAAGATGAAAAGGTAAACAAATCAATGAGAATTCAATAAGAAAATGTTTAAAGTAGAAACTTCTAATTACATTACATCTCATCTTTCTAAATAAACACAAATTTCCTACCTAAATAACTTTTCATATATATTATATATATTTAATATCACAATGAATTTTGGAAATACATGGAATTAATTTTGAGAAAAGGATATACAATGTAATTTTGGGAAATAAAAATAGATGTGAAGACCTTTCTATATAATTGAGACATCACATAAGCCAAGAAGATGCATTTTCCTATAGGTTTGTAGCAAAAATTTAATTTTCCATCTTTAATCACTGGTAGCTTATGCTCAATGAGAGATAATACATTTCTTAATCAGATGCAGTAATTTCTGTAACATAAAACCATATGTTCATAAAATTGGCTTGTTTTTCCAAAGGTGTGCATTGAGCAATGACTGTATTTCAGACAATAGATTTGATTCAAATATGATGGTATTGATTGAGTTCTGGTGTTGTGCTAACACTCTCCTAAAATCTACAGACACATGAGAAAGAAAGATCGATCCATCAGCAAGAAGCATGTCTTCTGAAACTGCAAGTTACTGGGTCAACAAGAACATTATGACCATTTTACAGATTATATACAAGAGTTAGCCAAGAAAGGGGGAGGGTTCTTCTATGCCTGTAGTATGAAAGACAGTTTAAAGAACTTGGTTTAAGTAAGTAGCATAAGGTCCTAGGGAAGAAGTGAGGTGCAGCTCTTGGGGGGCCTAATGAGTGCTTCATAGAATTCGTAGTGATCAGGTACACTGTAAGCAGTTAATGTAAACTAATAACACAAAGCGTTTTGAAATAATTTGAGATGCTTTGATGCCTTAATTCATTGAACTATCCATTAATCTGTTGTAAAGAAAACTTACTGCTGGCAAGCTACTGACATAGTCTTGGTGAAATGGAACACTGATAAGATGCTGACAGGTAAATTCAGAAGATGCATTCCAGACAACGATGGGAAGATGAGCTGATGTGAACTAGTGACGAAGGTGAGGAATGTTTCAAAGATAATTTCTAGGCTTTAGAGTTTAGACAAAGGTGGCTGAAGATAGCATTTGCAAATAAGTAAAATGCAGTCGATTAAGAAGTAAGAACAAAAAATAATTATTTGGAGTGAGGAGCAAAGCTTTGGTTTGACCATCCTCATTTATTTCCTTTGAGTCAACTAGGCATTGAGATCTATAAATTCAAATTTTGGAAAACATTTGATGGAAGCGATAAATTTTAGTAGCTTCAATGCCTGGGAGTGAACTGGAAAGCTACTGAAACAGACGGAGTCTTTGGAGCACAGAGGTAAGGAGGTCAGGGAAAGGCCTAGTGAACAAATGATGCTGAGGCCCTTCAGTCTACTCTGATACGAGGTGGGAGCATTTTGCCAGTTTATGCCAACTGTGGTAATCTTGGAGTGAACTGCACTTAGGTTTAATGTCAAGGCAAGATTGTTCCACAAAATTGAACATGATTAACAAAAAAATGTTCAGAAAACAGTCCATGAAGCTATGACACAATGGCATGTATACATGAAGTTTGTAGGGTTTTTTTGTTGTTTTTTTTTTTTTTTTGTTGTTGTTGTTTTTTTTTTTAAGAATAATAGAAATTAACCTGATTTGATCAAAATCATTTTTGGAGGATTTGAGAGCAACATATTAACAACCTAAAAATTTCACCCCTAGATTTAATGGACAGAGAAGTCTTAAAAGCTTGTGGATTTTGTGTGGGTACCTCTTGATTTGTATGTTCTCTGCCACCCTTTGTTTCAAAATTACGTATGTGATGTGTAAACCAATGTAGAATTCAGTGCTACATAATGGCTATTACAGATTTAGCTTATTGTAGAGTTTATTTTGGTATCACTTATATGTATGTAGTGGAAGAGTGCAAAGGTAAATTTTCTCTATATTCTCACTAGTATTCCTGATTTAGAAGAAAAAATATTCCATAATTCAGAAGCAATATGGTTACAAATTGATTTTGAAAAAAAAAAAAAAAATTTGAGCAGGGTGGTGGTGGCACATGCATTTAATCCCCCACTTGGGAGGCATAGGCAGGTGGATCTCTGTGAGTTTGAGACTAGCCTGGTCTACAAAGTGAGTTCCAGGATAGGGTCCAAAGCTACACAAAGAAACCCTGTCTTGAAAAACCAAAAACAACAAACAAACAAACAAACAAAAAAACCCATATAATTTGTAGTCACTAGAAGTGTTAAGGTTGTTAAAAATAAAAATTGTAATAATACATCCCAACTCATAGAGTAAACTTATTGGCTTTCATAGATGATGGTACAAATATGTTTGTCATGAAACATCTAAAAAACCACAAGAAAAGTTAGGAAAAATAAACATATTTTAAAAACTTTATCAGTGGTAAATATAGGGCAATTTTAACTTTTTTTTTTTTTTATTATGAACCATGTAAAGTATCCAGTCAAAACAGATCTCTTCCAAGTCACTGGCTTATGTATCTCCTTTATTTTGGATTAAGGATTCCACCACCATTGCCTCCTCTTAAGAAAAACAATATAGGGTTATTTTTCACCTAGAGATGTTCCTGGATTTAGCTATATGTGAACAATAGTTCTAAGAAAGAGCAGAGACTAACTGTCCAGCCATATCTGGCATATGCTATCTCACTCATAGGTGAAGGCAATCTTGATAACTATAAACATGCAAAAACAGAACAGCCAAAAGAACCAGACTTCAGAGTTATGCCTTTGGACAACAGTCAAGAAAAGAGGACAACAAGTCAATAAAGTGCTCAGAGATATGGAGAAGAGGGAAGAATGCATTTTCCAGCTCATGTTCTGTGATAGCCATTTGGGTTTCTTCCTATGATTGCCCTGGTGTTTCCCAGGTGGTCACTAAGCATCACCATGACAGTCTACTCACACTTGTTGGAACCTGCTACTTCCTTTCAATTAGAAAAAGAAGGATCAAGATCAGAAAGGGAGAACAAGGAATAACAGACCATGATAAATGAAGACCACATGAGAACAGGAATAGGCAGAGTGTTGGAGAGGTCCCCAGAAATCCACAATGATTCATCCTCTGTAGACTGCTGGCAATGGTCGAGAGAAAGCCTGATTTGACCTAGTCTGGTGATCAGATGGCCAAACACCCTAACGGTCATGCTGGAACTCTCATCCAATAACTGATGGAAGTGGATGCAGAGATCCTCAGCCAGGTAACAGGTGGAGCTCCAGGAGTCCAATTGTCGAGAAAGAGGAGGGACCATAAGAGCATGAATTGTTGAGACCAAGATTGGAAAAGCACAGGGACAAATAGCCAAACAAATGGAAACACATGAATTATGAACCAAAGGCTGTGGAGCCCCCAGATGGATCAGGCCCTCTGGATAAGTGAGACAATTGAATAGCTTGAACTGTTTGGGAGGCATCCAGGCTGTGGGACTGGGACCTATCCTTAGAGCATGAGCTGGCTGTTTGGAACCTTGTGTTTCCACAGGGACACTTTGCTCAGCCTGGAAGGAGGGGATTGGACCTGCCTGTACTGAATCCACCAGGTTTAAATGAATCCCCAGGGGTGCCTTGATCCTGGAGGAGATGGGAATGGAGGGGAGGGGCTGGGGAGAAGATGGGGGTGGCAGTGGGAGGGGGGAGGACAGGGGAACCCATGGCTGATGTGTAAAATTAAAACACAAATATAATAAATAACAAAAAAAAGAAAAAAAAAGAAAAAGAATGTTCCTTACTATGTGTATAGAGAGTATTAGGAGCTATTGTATGGATAAGGATGGTGGCTAACTTCAAATTTGAAAAGTCACCTACTCAGGAGTCTTAGTAGGTGCTTGCAGCTCGTGGCACTGTTGAACCATTTGGATCTGTTATCTGGCTAGCTGATACAATACTCTAAGAGAACTGAGGGCTATGGTTATGATCTGTGACCCTACCTAAGATGTCTGCTTCATAGCCAGTGCCAGGCAACAAGCTACCTTACAAACGTTTGCTATACTGGTTAGAGCCATAGCTCCCATGCTTCCTGCTGCCTCCAATGGCCTGTATTCTCTTAACATTGGCAAAAAAAAAAAAAAAAAAAAAAATGAATGTCTCATGTAAGTTGCTTCTGTCTGGGATCTGCTTATAGGAATGAGAGAAGTAACTCACACACCAGTCATTCGACTTTATGTGTAATATTAAAGACTTGAAGGTATCATGAATGCATGAATGACAGAGTACATTCACAAACTGAACATTACATATCCACCACACACACAGTAAGAAAGACTGAGCCTATTTGGGTTCAAGAATTCAATATTGTAGTTTCATTAGATATGAAATGGTCAAAGCTAGGATTCCTTAGTTGATCAGCACTATAGGCTATTTTATTTCATGTATGATTCTTTAACTTTAAACTGCTAGAAATGAACATGCATTTTAAAATTAGAATATCAAATCATATAAGAAAAAGAAAACACATGCAAATCAAAATGAAGAGCATAATAAAATATAATAACAGAATATATTATATATAATTAACTAGAATCATATAAACATATAGTGCAAGGAAATTTTTAGTAGCAGATCAGGGATTCATTAAAATACTTTCACTATTTTGCATATCTTTTTTTCACAATGTTTTAAAGGTAACATTTTGTGCAGATCATCCTGTATGTGGTCTGTAAGAGTTTGAATCAGATATCTATAATTTTGAAAGAGTAAAATTAGCCAGCTCTTTTGTTGAAAACTACATATTTTGGCTACTACTATGTTTTGTTCTGTCACAAAGATTAAATGTAACAAAAGAAACTCCTCCCCCACCCATTGTTCACTATTGATGTTTACTAAATCCAAGTAGAAAAATGGAGAATCAATCCATGTAAGTGGGTTCAAGATTAAAGGTATGGTTCAATAATAAGCAGCAGTTTACAGAGTCAAAGTAACATTATACTGAGCTAGTTGGTTAATGTGAATGTTAGTCATCAATTTAATAGGAATACATCATGGCATGCTAAGTAATTATATGAAAAATGTTGTGAAATACCAGCTAAGAGACAAATAGCTTCCTACAAATATATATTTCTAGCTAGGTGTTACAATTAGTACAAAATAACTAACACTAAAGGAGAATCAATGAAAATAGAATTAATCAAACAGCAAAAATATAATTCTTTATTGTTTAAAAAGACTCACAGCTGATGTTAATTCTTAAAAACATTTTTGCAACCAATGTTAAAACAATGATCATAATTTCATACCCAGCATCATTTGTGTTTAATAGACACGAACATTTGTAAAGGAAACCTACTAATGTCAACATGCAGTGCTCATTGTGATGTGTTGGCTCCTGCAAAGAACCATTTTATCAGACACTGCTTTTAATGCCTCATAAATCCTTCATACCACACCTTCTCTGGCTGGGGGTTATAGGAACACTCTTTACAAACATTCTCATATTCTGTCATAAAAATTCTGTACACAAATATATATATATATATATATATATATATATATATATATATATATATATATAATATTTTATAATTTAAAATGAATTTTTATTCAACTGTGCTCTCAGGGTTTGTATACAATTAGAGGCTTTGGGGTGGAATTATTTTGATATACATACCTATCATAAATATGGGGAAGTGAAACAATTACCTTTTATGGTAATGATTCTCACATCATGGAAGGCTATCATGTAGGATGATGCCCTGAAATTTTCTCTCTGGGATGAATAATATGTAGAGTAACATAGAATGCCCAGGGTGAGTGAGATGGTTACTGGATAATAGTGTTTGCAGTGCAAACCTGAGACACAAGTTCTATGCCCAGACCCCACAGTGGGAGGAAAGAGCCAACTCCTGTGTGCTCTTCCTTGATTTCTCCCCAACCCCTGCACAGTGCACACCACAATACCCATGATTACACAGGCACGTACCATATAAATACAAAAAATAATAATCTAAAAATTTCACAAGGAATAAATGTAGTCATTACATTGAAATACAATGTATTTTGAGTCTTTAAACTCTACAGAAATTTGTTTCATAGTTAATTAAAAATCTAACGACATTTTCTTCTGTCTGCTTTTGAACTTGTGCTATACAGTTTGTTTCCAATGCCACAATTCACTAGGTAGGAATACAGCAACAAGGTATGATGAATAAATCTGTGTTGAGTATGGATGAAACTCATTCTGTCAATGATTTTTCTGCAAAGAATCTAGAACATAACATAGGAAAAGTTTTCTAATAGTCCAATTTTAGACACACCTTAAAGCAAATTTTATGTTGCTGAATACTAAATTCGGAAAATGATGGTTGGACATTGAAATACAGACAGCATCCGAACTATTTTTATACAAAGTGTATTCCTGTAATGAGATAATTTCTTACAAAGATGGGCTTGTGTCTTTATGATAGAGACACTCATAATGACAGTGATGTCTGGGAGGTATTAGACTGTGGTTTTAATCATCACTGTAATTGTAGAAGTTCATGCTAGCTCAACTGCACATCTATTCTTCATTTGTCCCTAAACTAATTTGTTCTACATATGAATATATAACTCTCATCAATTTAAAGTGCCATCCCTTAGCTATGTGGGTCATTAAAGGGATACATAATGTATGAGTCTAAAAATGCAAACTTAGAGGGAGAAAGCTTTTTAGCCAAGTGTGAAATCACCAAGCTGCCTTCTGAAATTTAATAAAAGTCAAGCCAGGATCAGAAATGACCATCAATCAATTACAGTCTTACTCATATATTTTGTTTTGAACTTAGGTGTTTCATTTACAATTTTGACTTCAATATTCATCATTAGAATACTGATGTCAGCGATTTATGAGATAACATTATGAAGTTTGGAGATGTTTTCCACAGCCTATTGCTTTTCCAAAAGGCAATTTTATGGAAGTCATATCAAACTTCTTCATTTACAAGGGTATAACTTGGAATAAAAAGATAATGTACGTTAACTATGGAACAAAATCACAAAACAAGTTAGGTTAAACTTTAATACAACTGCCAATACTAAATACTGCTCATTTAGATCAATACATTCTGCTAATATGGTATGAGAATATGATGAATTTAATAATACTTCAAAAAGGTTTATAGCTATATGGAAGTTATGTTAATGCTAGGAAATTATTCTGGAGTATTAAACATTTATTGTGTCAGTAAACACTATTTTATATTTCACTTCAAGTCTAGTTTTTTAAACATGGTTTCACTTTTAGAGCTTAAAAAATATAAGCAAACTGTCACAATGCATAGGCTTAGAGAACGATAAACTATTTAAGCAGAGAAGTCAGAAAGTGCTTAATGAGCTCTTATTTTTTTTTTTTCATGGCGTGGCCAGGCTAGGTTTCATAGGTGGCATTTGAGAAAACATCTGATAGAGGTGACGGAGAAAGCCATGAACAACACACAGTGGTAGTGAATATTTCATGCAGAAATGCCACATCAATGGGAGCCATGCTTACATCACAGAAAAGAGGCCACCTCACATGGCAGTCAGAGGAATGTAATGAATCAGGAAGATAAGGATGAGGGAAGGGAGACTCTGGTAGGAATATCAACTTTTACTGTGAGTGATAATGAATGCCAAGTTTTTACTCGTTTGATGGATTATATAATAACTGAATGACTAGGAAGACTTTAGGTTTGTATTTTTCCTTACAATATATGATTCTTTATATATTTGCTTGAGAATTGGCTGTTAGGTTTGCTGAATAGTCTTTGGGGAGCATTTTTTTCAAAGTTTACATTTGAATTCAATCATTAAAAAAATTTAAGAGCTTTTTTTAATGAAGTGTAAGGACCTTAAATGGCTTCCATACCAACATTTTCACCATGCCAAAATTTATTAAAATTAGCTCAAATACATATATTTTTGGAAACAGTTTTAAATATAGCAGAAATGCCTGTAACTGATGAAAAATATAGAACATTTTCTTCATAGTTACAAAAGACTCCTCATTAAGTACATGTGCCTTTAAGTTCATGGGTATGGGAGGAAAATTAGCTGACCAGGACAGGCTGGAGCATCTGGAAGGTGTTCAACCACCATAATCAACCATACCCAGACAACTAGGCCAATCTAGGGTAGGCAAATAACTCAGTTTATAAGAACCTTTTTAGTTGAAACACTATCATCAGTGTTTAGTGGATCCATTAATTGGTTTTAAAAGGAAATACCACAGTCCTATAATTTAATCTGGGGAAGCCAGTTAAGAAACAGCCTGCCTCTAGGAGAATTTGATGATGAGGTCTGTATCTTAAATGGCAAAACAAAACACCTTCTCTGTGATTGTCCTAAGTGTGACATGCAACTGAACTGCTAGATTAAATATGATGACTAGAACTCTTAGAATTTTAGTTTTGTTAATGTGACTTAAATCATGTTCTTCTCTTACAAGCACCAAAATGGTGCTCTGGGTCACTCACTGTTAGGGAACTGAGTCATTGGCTCTAGCTTGTACCCTTATTTGAAATAGCTTTCTAAAACTTTAGCTTTTTGTTACATACCAATCTCCACAAACTGTTCAACAGGAAGATTTTATGACATCTAAACAGTTGGGGAAGACACAGAAACTCATTTGTAGGCTCTAACGCTGGAACTACTTTAGAATCCTTTTCCAGAACTGCATCACACCTGAGTTTTGGGAAAACTTTCAGGGTTCCATTTGGAAATTTTTATCTTAGCTTTGAATGTTCTTCAGAAAATTTTCAGGAATAAGATATCTAAATTATTTTGTGACATGTATTTTCTCTAGTCCATTCTCTGAACACTTAAAAATGTCCCACTTTTTGGTCTATCTCACTCTACAAGTAAAAATTACCTTTCCAGAGATGATTCATCATAATGGCTCATCACTGATCTATGTAAATAAAGAGTCTGCATACATGTTTAAAAGATCCTTTAATGAAAACTGTAAAAATTTAGATTGGTTTAAAATAGTCAATAGTATGGAGAGAGCTAGTGACGGAAAAGAACTAAATAACTTATTTATCCTAAATATTCAGTTGTTGAGGGCACCCAAGCTCCAAGAAACATATTGTAATCTATTTGCAATCTCATTTTATTTAAAAATTGAAAGAGATAAATTATTTATTTCAAGTATTCACAGCCCAGTAACAAATTATTTTTAACCTCAATTTATTGAAATAAAATCTCGTGTTGCTATTCTTTATCTCAAACTCTTTGCTAAGGTGTGGATTTACTCAAAACAGTGCTTCTCAACCCTTAGATGATATCTCATTTTGTCTTGTTTCACTGAATAATGAAGAACTGTGATTCAATTTTAATAAACAACCAGCTATTTGTCATTTTGAACACAAGTTACTAAATATAACACTGAATTTCATCCTTATAAAATTTGTTAGGTAAAAAATATTCTTAGTCCCATTCAGTTTTTCCTCTTAAGTCTTTAAAGTTTTCAGAATCCCCCAATTTTTACCAATATAAGTTCTTCTGAAGTTTGTTCCCATTTCTCTGAGTTTTCACTGTTCTGTGCGGCATATCAATTGATACCCACACAAGCAATCCTTGACATCTCAGATCATTTCCTAGTGGTAGATTCTACAAGTGGAATTACTGGAACCAGATGCAGAAATATTTTTAAGATGCTTGAACATATTGTCAAGAGGCTGTCCAGGAAGGAAATACCATTTCATATCAACAGTGCATAACAATGAGTTCTTTCATTCCATACTACTTAAGTTTGCAAAAAAAAAAAAGAGTATATACTTTTAAAAAATGACATTTTCACAAAAATTACAGAGAAATGTATCGATAGATATATAAAAAATGTACCATGTGAGTCTGAGAGACAATTCTGTGGTCACAAGGTACTGGTTGCTCTTCTGGAAAACCCAAGTTCAAATCCCATCACCTACAGTAGATCCCAATTTTCTATAGCTTTAGTCCCAGGGTATCTGACAACATTTTCTGGCCTCCATGGGCTAGGAACCCATATGATGCACAGACAAATATACAGGCAAAGTACCTATACAAATAAAACAAATTTATACAAATGTATCATGATGACCACTGGGTTTTGAAATTAAATAAACTTTTAAATTTACTCTAGCTTTGGATAATTAAAGAGAACAGCCTCACCATGACTGTCATCCTCACTACCATAACTACTATATCTCCTTCACTAGAACAACATACGCTTCCTCTATTTAATTTGTTGTTTAACTTGGTAAGTGTCCAAACACTTACTATCTCAAGGTCACATTTTCAAATTGTCACTGTATTTGACTCTCACATTTTTATAGCCTTCTAACTATCAATTTCCTTTGGTTCTTACTTCATACTATATATGTATGGTTCCTTTATAGTTTCTGTTTATTCTCTGACCTTCCTAAGTCTTGTGAGCAGAGTGGCTCACTTATACATTTGAACCATTCAAATCAACTATTTACTGCTCCTTCTGACTTTGTCCCCCCAGTCACTCTCTCTCTCTCTCTCTCTCTCTCTCTCTCTCTCTCTCTCTCTCTCTCACACTCACACACACACACACACACACACACACACACTGTGAGTGTGTGTGTGTGTGTATTCTAGCTAAGAATGATAACACTGGTATATGTAGTAGATGAGACAGGATCTAGTAACCAACACTGCATGTTGCATAGTTCATAGAAGATGGAGAATTATGTATAACGGCTCTGGAGGTGGGTTTATCCAATACAAAGACACAAAACAATATAGCAGTGTCTCATGAGGACCCATTTCTTAGTTTCTAGAAGATGTAGAAGATGGCCAGTTGCAAAGACTTTATATCATAGAAAGAGAAGGCGAAAGGCTTGGCCCTCTTTTACAAAGGCACACATTACACTTAAGAGGGCTTTATCTCTCTGATATAATCACCCATTTCCCAAATGGCTCAGGACTTCTTGATATGACAGTTCTAGGTTTTTAGACCACAATAGGACATATATAACCTGAAAATACAAGGCAGCAGTACATTGGCTCCTAGTAGTTTACATACAATCTTTACATAAAATTTTATCTTGAAAGTTGCCATATTTTCTTTGAATCTCACATTTTTTTATTCATGGGGAAGAAAAAAGTGATGATGAATCTAAAAGATGATAAATAAATTATTTTCCAGAGAAAGGAAAAAGAAACAACAATGTGTTAAGATTTCTTTTTGTTTCCAATTCAGCCCATTTTTGAGTATTGAACAAAGCGCCAAGAAGAATGCAACATTTCCAGGTCCCACAAATTCATGTTCATGTGTTTTCTTTCACCCTCTCCGGCATTTTCCCATTTGTCTTTTGGATCTGGCTTTGAGAGAAGCACTGGAGAGGGCTGGGCTGTCAGAAGCATATTCACAGTGACTCAGAAGCATGCCTGTTTTGTCTCAGGCTATCCACACAGTAGCAGACAGGAAGCAGTACTTCTGCAATTAATCTTTATGATAAACCTATGATACTTTGCAGAACAGAATGATTACCAGTAGTTACTCGCTCTTTCCCTTCATTCTGGCCAATGATTTTAGCCAATGAGCCAGAAGAACTCTGATTGAAAAACCTAAGAGGCACCAGTGTTATTAGCATTTTTCCTCTGTTGGTACCATTGTTTCCTTCAGTTCACTGTGTTTGGATGGAGCCAATGTGATGAAAGTGAGACCTCCTTATTTCTCATAGTAATTGCACACATCTATGCTCCTGCTGTCATTTTAGTCATGTTGTTGTATGCTGCACTTATAACAAATGGCTGCTTATAGATTTGTGGGCCCTGCTAGAACAAACTGTAGCCAAGCTTAAAACATGGGAAAAGACTGGTTTTTCCACAACAGAAGATGCTGACCTCTGTTTTCAGAATGGATGATAATGGAGTTGGATTGCAATGACTGAATGGCAGGATACTACTTCCCATGATCCTCTAGCAATGACTCATATTTTTCTAGCTCTGTGTAATCTAAGCTTTGTCCTTGTCACAGCAGCCTCTTTTATGATACCTTGATGAAGATATATAAATCCAGAAGACACAAAAAGGAATGGAGCCTAAATTTTCTTCCCTTTATGCCTGCCAACAGTTTTTAAAACTAGAAACAGAAATAAGCATAAAGAGCTCAATATTATGATGTCCTTCAGGAAATAAGACTTTATTTTATTGAGTTCTCTCTCTCTCTCTCTCTCTCTCTCTCTCTCTCTCTCTCTTTTGGTTTTTTGAGACAGGGTTTCTCTGTGTAGCTTTGCGCCTTTTCTGGAACTCGATTTGGAGACCAGGCTGGCCTCGAACTCACAGAAAATCCACCTACCTCTTCCTCCCAAGTGCTATCCACCACCACCACCTGGCTCCAGTTCTCTTGACAGGGGATAAAAATGAGCTCCAAGACATGAGAAGATTGAAAATATGTCCCCTTCTGCCCTTTCAGGAAAGTAGAAGAGCTAAGCATCTATAACATCTATAAGTGTGGTAGTAATGGATTAGTATACACATGGCTACACAGAGAAAACTTGAAGTCGCCCTATGATATGTGATGACCTCCACAATGAGTTTTGCTGCTTTAGAAAGCTACTGCAATAGTTTTGGTTTATCGTCATCTGGGGAAGTAACTCGGGGGAGTCTATGGCTTCTGACTGCTGATCTGAGAGATGCTATGACAAGTGGGTACTCTTCTGTTCCAAGTAGGTGGAGTCCACAAATTGGTCTCAGCCTTCCATTCTGAAGGATCCTTTCCTGGTACCCTGTCTCCCTTCTTGAAATGTGTCTGCCCTATTTCAAAGTTATATCCCCTCTTTAACATTTTCCTGCTGTAAGAACAAAGATGGGTGAGTAATTACATTGGCATTAACTTTGATCCCAACATACAAGGAAAAAAAACGAAAGTCCCGAGGGAGGAAAAGATATAGTTTGGCTTAGTTTTTGAGAGCATCAGAGGTCATAACTGGGAAAGCAAGAAGCAGGAGGAGCTCAGTTGATAGTGGCCGTTGTGTGTGGTAGTGGCCATTCAGATAACAGAGGACCAGGAAGTAATACAGGGCTAGAATTAGCAGACAGGGTATAATTTTATGGCCTTCTCCTAGTGACATACTTGCCCAGGTAGACTCTATCTCATAAGGGTTCCACAGCCTCCTGAAACAGAGTTTCCAGTAAGTGGTTGAAACTATCAACAGCGGGTCATGTAAATTCAAACACAAGGTGGAACACTTCCCATGGAGTCATGTGATTTAGTCCACAGCTTTATTTATTATGCCACAATTACTAAAAAACCACGTTTAATAGTTCTCTTTTGCAGCATTAAATTTGTCAGAAAAGTAGATTTTGGGCAGGACTGATATAGTCCTATGTCTGTATTGGTTTTGTTTTTGTCCAGGTTTGGTTACTCCCTCCACTTTCCACAGCAGGCCTTCCTCCAGTAACAGCTGAAAGATTTCTTGTAACCTGGTTTGTCTTGTATTTTTTTAAATTTGCTCATAAGACAACCACTAAAATTTTGTTTTTGCTGTTGTTGTTCAGGAAACCATGAGATCTTATGGTTGTTCTAGTAAACTTGCATTTCAACACATCTTCAGGCATCAACAAAAACAAAAGGATAATAACCCAACCAATATTATCCCAGAAAACAGATGTTATTTAACAATTCTGCTAAAATCCTTATCTTCTTTTGAACTACATAGAGCTATTATTCTGTTTCCACTTATTTGTTGTCTCATTTTTCACTGAAGTGTCTTGGGCAACAAGAACTATGTCTTATACATAATAACACAACTATAATTATGAAACTTTGGGGTTATGCAAAGCAAAATAAGCATAATTACAGTGGATGGTTTCCATTTACTTTTTCTTTTCAATTTACTTTTTATAATTAAACTAAATTCACAGGAGGAATTCTTGAGAGTTCAAACACACACCTTACAACACATCCTAAATCAGCTTCCATGGAGAGCATTCACTCAAGTGATGACATCAATCAATTTATTATGGATCAATTCGCAGCCAAGCATTCTCCTAAATCTGTCTAATGTTTTTGCAAGTTACTTGAAAGGACTCAGTAAAAATTTATTAGGGTAGCTTGAAATAGTTTGTGCCCACTCTCTATTCTCTGGCTCAACAAAGAGAATACTGTTTGTCCTCTGAACATATAGATTTAATAGTTTAACATAGAAATGTATAAGCTTGCCAAGAATCACAGCTTTAATGAGCTATTATTAAAACCATTGCCTTGTTTGAGATTTTTCTTAAATGTATTTCATCTTTATAGACTGAGTCTATTTAAATTTGTCTCATTATTGTATCAAAGCTTAACTGAAGTAGTGATTTAGACAGATACTTTGTATCACACTGTATTTTTCCAAACAATTTAAAACTAAGTGTTTCAATTACTTAGTACTTATTTGGAACATGTACAAAACATTATCTTTTAAAGAAACATTTAAACATCTAAAGATTTAGAAATACTTAGGGATTGTGCCTGCTTTTATTGTATCTTGTTGGGCCCTGATCTGTTAATGTCCTGGGAAACTTGCTTCTGGAGGGAGGTGGTAGAATTGGGGGAGTAAGGGGTTGGGGTGGGATGAGTGGAGGGAGGGAAACCTGAGGTCAGGGATGTATTGTTTGAATGAAGAATAAATTTAAAATGATTAAGAAAGAAACTCATTTAAATTTTAAAATCTTTAAGTTGGCGGGGTAAACAAGCAACAAAATGTGTATCTTTCCACATTATACTAGAAACTTAGGATATTGTAGTTCATAGGGAAACTTAAAAATAAAATTCATGTTGTGACTGAGGGAAAACAGACTTATATTTGTTTGCATTTCTTTATAAAACAAATGATAAATTTTCCCACTAAGCCCAAGTTGTCATTAACACATATTTTCCTTAATGAACTCTGATGTAAATGATAGCAATTTTGCTTATTGGTAATATTTTCATAAACTGTCCCCTTTCTAGAACATTTTGTATATAAGAAAAGTGGGGTCTTTTACATTTGTATTACTTTCTAATTAGTCTGGTAACATTTATTTTCTCTTGCAATAGTCAGCATTCAACTAAATTGCCTGTATTCTATCAAAATCACAAAAAGAAGAGAATAGTAAAAACCTCCAAAAAAAATAGTAGAAAACCAAATGGCCAGTCTTCCAGATGGCATTCTCCAGCTTTGCTGCAAGTTACCTACCATACAGCTTGTTTCTTTGCATGTTGAATAAGAAGCTTAAAGTTTTCACTTTGCTCAGGGCTTTGCAGAACTCACTGACTTCTCTAATCAAGGTCTGATTATTTCTCAAATTTCTCAAGTTATTTCTCAAATTTCTTGATGAAAATAAAGAGTCAATATGGGGATTTTCTCATTTGTATGTCACAAAATCTTTCAGTAAATCAGTGAAAAATAACAGGTAATGTATGATAAAGAAATAAGGCATATCTGGGACTCGTTAAGATTCTTGCAGGTGTTTGGAATGGCTGATCTATTTAGCTTTTGCAACACTGAGAAATCATTAGCTACAGACTTAGGAAGAGATGTGAACTTTAAAGGTCTGTGCATCAATGCCAAAGCCTTATTTTTGTATGAAAAAAAAAATCCTAAAGAAGAAAACAAATTTGACATTATTTGTTCCCTGGTGTTAAATGTGAAGAAGAGGCTGGCAGTGTAGTTGATGGGCTTGTCATATAAGAGATCCTAGTATTACTTCTGGAACCAATATATGAGAATGGATAGATGGATGATTAGATAGATAGATAGATAGATAGATAGATAGATAGGTAGATAGATGAGATGGAAAGGTAGATATATAATGTCTAAATAGTGTTTTAAATTGTTTCAACTCATAAAGCTAATTATAATTTCCTGCATGGTGTTCCACAAGTTATAAAATAGCAAACTATCCTAAAAATATCATTTAATAAATTTCCATTTAAAATAAAACTGGACGAATACTGAGTTGAGTGTCTTCCAGACACAAGTGGACTGACACACAAAGACAATGGCAGCACCCACAATACTTGACCAAGATCAAGCTAAACTGTGTACCAGCAGTGAGATATGGAAGGGGACCTACCCCTGACCAAGAAGCTATTTGCAATTGACACACACTGACCAAGGGAAAATTAGTTTATTCCAAGTCAGCTTCAATGGGTATATCGGCCACATTCCAGTGCTGATCTCATTCCCAGAAATAATTGATCAGTACAAAATAAACTCCACATTGTGTGTATGTGTGTGTGTACATATTGTGTGTATGTGTGTGTATGTATATATGTATACTTTTTTGATTATGTATTTTGTTTTGTTATTATTATTGGTTGCTTATTTGTACATTAGATTTTTGGTTTGTATTTTATTTAAAGGATAGAAAGGGTAAAAGCAAAGTTGAGTGGTAGGGTGACATCCTGGATGAGTTAAAGTATATTGTATGAAAAAAATTAATCAGAAATCAATACCAATATTATCATAGCTCGAAATAATTTCTATCAGCATCAAAGCAATTATAGACTCAGAAGAACACTTTGAAAATGAAAATCTTTTACAATTGTTACCAAATATTTGCTAAGTGACTAACATTATGGTCAATGATTTTGTTTAAGAAAATGTTGATAAAATATACTTAGAAACCTATATAACAAGGTCACATAACCATAAGAATAATCTAATAGTTGAACAATCAATATATCACATTACAAACTATTTTTGTGTTATATAAAATTACTTTACCAAACATTGTATTTTATAAATGTGTTATGTGTAAGCCATAAGAGGCTATGTTACACAAAACAACATTTTAATATCTTTAACACTGCTTTCTATGCATTTTGCAAAAGGAGACCCACGCTTTTGTTTAGTATTGAGCACTGCATCTTATGTGCTCATCTTGAATGATGTCTTATATATCCAATTTGCTGAACAACTATAAGCAGTCAAAAGGGAAAAGTGATGGTTGAGTTTAGAAGTCAACTGAAATAGATCTGGATTCAAATTGGAGATGAGTTGTTAGTCATGGACTCTATAAAGGTTTTCTATTTTGTTTTCGTGTGTGTGTGTGTGTGTGTGTGTGTGTGTGTGTGTGTGTGTGTGTGTGCATGTACCATGGTACACAGATGAGGGTCAGAGGACTACTTGCTTAAGTTCTTCCACCGTGTGGGCTCAGGGCATCAAATCAGTCAGGCTAGGCAGCAAGTGCATTTACTCACTGAGTTGTCTCATAGGCTCAAGTGAATTTCTTGATTGAGTTATGTTTAGGAGGAAAGTTCATCCTAAATGGTGGTGGCACCTTCTGGTGGTAGTCCATAAAAGGAAGTCTGAGGGAATAGAACCTTATTTTTCACCTGGTACACTTCATGCTGCCTTCCTGTCTTGCTGGAGAGGTCATCTACCATGTCCTTGTCCTGCTCTTCAGTTCTACCCTGTTTATACTGCTGCCACAGCATCAAAACCCAGCTTCTGCAGCCTGCCAATATTGAGCAAAGAGAAGAGACTCCCTAGGAATCCTCCAGCCTTCACCAGTACACTGGAACTTTTGAGGCATCCAATTTTATGGACAGACCAGCTACTGGGTTCTCAGATTCTCTAGTGTAAAGACAGATACTGTTGAAATATCTAGATCTAAGCCAAGCTGATAAATCTCCTTTTAATGAACATTCTCAGCATGACATCTATTCCTCTGGAGAACTGATTGACATAGGCTTCAGCCTCTCTTACTATTTAGAGGATACAGCTATGGGTTTGCTTTATCTAATCTTTCTCTTGCTTTCCCCATGTTTCTTGTCTTACAGTGTCTTTCTCCTTATTCATATTTTCCTGATAAATATAGAATACGTTTTTAGAACAAAAGCCTCAGTGTAAATAGAGGCTATTTTTTCTGTCCTGCCCTGTACTGAGGCCACTTGTAATTAAACATTCAGAGGCTTAATATTACTTATAAATGCTTGGCCTATTGCTCAGGTTTATTACTAACTAGCTCTCTCAACTGAAATTAACCCATTTCTATTAATCTCTGTATTGCCATGTGCCTATGGAATTACCAGTCTGCTGGCATCTTGCTCCTTCAGTGGCTATATAATGTCTCTCTTGACTTTGCCCTTCTTTTTTCCTGTATTCAGTTTGGCTTTCCCATCTAGCCATATTCTTCCCTGCCATAGGCAAAGCAGCTTTATTCATCAGCCAATAAAAGCAAGGCATATTCACAATGTACAGAACGACATCCCACATCACCTCAGTTTGATATCTTATGGTTTTCTAGATCACCAAATATTTTTCTTCTCCATATGACTGTCACAAACCATATACTTAATGGGACTTTATTTTTACCTCAATGAGAAGTTCCCATCAACATTATTTTGGCCATTTTTTATACAGCTGGAGAATGAGAAAAAGACACAAATCGTTATAGAATTCCAAAACAAACTGTGCACTTCTTAAAGCACCACCTGGGGCTGTTAATATATGAAGCAGGAAAATGAAATATGCAAATGATGATACTCATTTGCATAGAGCTGATTCCACTAGTAGTTTTCTTGGGCTTCCTAATGTTTCATGATTTTTTCTCTCTATATAATTATCAATTGTTTTTCCTTGTCAGGAGGTACCTCCTGTTTTTTTTGAGTGTCCATGTTAAGTGTTGCCTGGGGGTACCACAATTCCGAATGCTTGGTTTAGATAAGAGTTTTCTTGGACAAGTCTACGATTCTTAATGGAAAATAAACCAGTCTTGCTGAAAAAAGCAACTAGTAATGACCCCACAGCATATTGAGCAGCAGACAAGCAGACTTCTTTACATTAATGAGACTCTTGATTGCCAGATGCAGAGCATACAAGTGAAACAACATCACATCATGGATGCCATGCTGCAGCTTTCTCCCCTCTGGGCTTGGACAGAGCCAAGATTGGTTTGCTGCTTCTGAAACTGATGCCTGCTCTTAATTGCCACTAATATTGAAAGCTCCACTTTCTAGGTGTGCAGCATGGATTTCCGTTCAATGTTTTGTGCTGATACATCTTAAAACATTGAGCTAGAAATCCTCTGATGGATTCTTCAAATGGATTTCTGTTCTCTTGTTTATGAACCCTTAGATCCATAAAAAAGCAAAAGAAAGAAAGAAAGAAAGAAAGAAGAAAAGAAAGGGAAAGAGAAGAAAGAAGACAGAAAGACAGAAAGAAAGACAGAAGTGTGAGTGACACTCCACGACAGCAATACTGAGGCAGGAAGTCTTATTCTCAGTCTTGTGTAGATTGAAAGGTGCTGTTTGCACGGATTCTTTGTTTTCATTTAGAGCACACTTCGAAAGTTGTCTTCCTATTTAATTTCATTCATCTGTATAAAAAAAATCTCCCTGGAAATTACCTCATTATCAAGTAGTTTTGAATGTATTTAGGCACACAAAAGTGTTTTTAATGGGAAAAATAGTAAATATCTATAAAGTCTCTTTGTTTCCACTTTCTAACAATTTACCTTTTTTTCTTAGCAAACTTTGTTAGTCAGTGTTGAGGGTGGATGGGACAAATGTGTCTCATTCATGTGTAATTACTGTAGAAAGGTTAGGTCAAAGACTCATATCCTAAAGCAACTCTGCCTTCATGAAAAATAACTAGTTTCACCAATCACAATTTCATACACTATTTTCTTCTCATGTGGATAGATTGTGTCTTCCAAAATTAATATCTTGAATAACAGTTATCTGGGTATGGGTGGCAAAGTGTTTGCAATCAGAAGATCTGCAGCAGGTAGGGTATGCTTCAAGTACGATAATAAATGTTGGGCCGTGTGGCAAGTTCAAGATGAGCCAAGACTGGCTTACGTAGGAATTTCTGCCTTCCTTTGCAACACCATCTCCCCCCCCATAGAGGATATACTAGCTCCCAGGAGCAGATCTTTGGGAGTGGCTTCATCATGAGGGTTATGTCAGAAGTTGGCTTTAGAACCCATAGGTTTGAACCCTATAGCCATTGCTAAGATAAGCAAGATTAGTGTTCCTTTAGAAAGAAAAGGCAGAAACTAGGGGTGGATATCTCAGTGTCAGAGAGTGCTTGGCTAGCAGGGGAAGATGTGAGACTCTGGATCCAGTCCCTTCAGGTCTAATTGAAAGTGAAGAGACTCAGAGGTTACTTGCATTCTTTCTGATTCTGACCATGTGGATACACAAGAAAGCTTCCTGCAAATCTGCAATTGGTCCTCAGCAGAATCTGAATCTCCTGGTACCTTTACCATAAACTTCCCTTCATTCAGAATTGTTACACTCACACGTCTTCCTTTTCTTTGTGTCATTCTGTTGATGATACCGTCATTATCATTTTCAGAGTTTGCAAATGGGTATCCTTCCTATAAGCATAAACATATACAGAAATAAAGAACAACCCGGTATTTGGAAATATTCTGCAATGCACCAGTTGTACTACTAAGATTTTTTAAAATACATTAATTTAGCATCAATTTAGGAAGATGTCTCTTGCGATTTTATATTCATAATGAAAAACAGTGGTGATTTTTTGTGATTTTTTTGAATGAGATTAAACCCTGTAGGCTTGGTTCCCAGTTATAGAAGGGTTTGGGAAGGATTGAATTTATCTGTGTTAGAGGAGATTATTCTCTAGGTTCAGGCTTTGAGGTTTCTAAAGAGATTTATGCCATTCTCAGTGTTCTCTTGTCTCTGCCTTGTACTTGAGGATAAAGATGTGAGCTCATACTGTGTCTGCCACATTGCCTTTGCTCTGCCATCATGACTCAAACCCTCTGAAATCATAATCTCAAATAAGGGGTTATTTTTATAAGTTGTCCTGATCATGGTGTCTTATCCCAGCAATAGAAATGTAACTAATGCATGGACAGACAAGGTCCTTTTGAAGGAAATAGACATAAATATCAACAAGTAGGAGAATGTCTGCTGCTAAACATAGCTCTTATTGATCTGATCTAATTATTTTCTTTTTATGTAATAACTATTTATTCACATTTCTGTGGACCCAGTGTTACCTTGAGTTCACAGTAATTAGAAACTCTTTCTTTCATATATGTGGGTTGGAATTGAACCAGGGAAGCCTTAGAATGGAGCAGGATTGAAGAAGCAATCAAAAAGACATAAAATGAGGCTAACTAGTAACAGCTATTGTTTACATAAAAATGTTGTTTTTAAATAAAGTTTGAAAATAATACTTCTATGCAGCCTCTTTTCCAACCCATGGTCAGACACCTTAGTTATAAGTTTCATATATTTGCAGTGCTTCATATGTGTGTTATTAGTTGCAAAATTTCAAAGGAATAGCATTTGCCACACAGCTTATCTGATAATTAAGACAAAAACTTATTCCAAAGACTTTGTAGAAAAGCACTGGAACACAGGATGGTGTAATGAAAAAGTTAGAGGCAATGGCATGGCTTACCTTAGACATGTGTGTCCTGTAAATATGTTCAGTCATCAGCCAATGAATCAGAGTAGAATTACTTTAGTAAGCAGTTTTCTTATATTATCTTTGTGGTCTTAAGCAAATTATTCTGTCTGCTTTTATTTTTCTCTGTTATTGAAAGTCAATGACTAAATGATACCTAAAAGCCCATGGATAATAAGAGTTCAGGCTAAAGTAGTTCCCATACTTCAATCATATGTGTAAAATTTTAGTTCGTATGACGTAAGAAACATTCACATTTAGAAATAATATAAATACATAAGGAAATGATAGTTGATTTTCTTTCCTCTTAGAGCACTTGAAATAATTAAAAGAGATATCCAAGAACAAATGCCCAAGAATATTCATCAAACAACACAGGTTTTTCAGAAAGCATTAATTCCACTTGGTGGATAAAATCATTTGCAAGCTTGTCAACTCTATCAACACATGATAATCAGTAGACAATTAACTTTCTCCATGTTCTTTATAATTCTCAATCAATAACAGCTAATTGCTCTGTGTTCCAATGAGTGATTCTCCAGTTAATGACTCAAATGAACCTTCAGAAAATATAGAACAGGAATTATTGTATCAGAAACAACTTTATAATCATCTTACAAGAGTTTTATTTATAGATCAAACTTTTGTTTCACTGAATTGAAGTTAATTAGGCACTATATATTCAACTTCAGTCAATGAATCTTCTTAAACAAAAGTTTTTTTCCCCCCTCTGAAATAGGAACAGGAGACCATTAATGATGAATTACTACTCTCACTCATTACTGTGAGAATTGAAACAGTAAAATGCAATGATAGAATCCAGAGCCCAGTCAGCTAAGATTACATACTTTGTACAGAGGGAGTCTAAAAATATAGGTCTTATACATCCAAGGAGCACACAGATAACTGCTGAGTAACTCAAACATAAACAGGAAAGAAATGTGATAGCAAACCTTGGTGGAGGTCCAGATCAAGGCTAATTACTGCCACTCCATGTTAAAAAAAATAATAAGTTAATAAGGTGGGAGGACAAAGGGAGGGTGAGCCATGATGAGCCTTCCTGCTCTAAAATCTGAAACCTTGACCTTCCTTCAGAATTGGCTTCTTCCCATGAAACTGCCTGGGCTGATGTATGGGTTAGTAATTTGGTGAAGGGAGAGGCCAAACAGAGCTATGCATTGGTCATGTCACCTGTGCTGAAGATGATCATTAAGGGAGAGTCGCAGTTCCCTGATTGTAAAAAATATGCCAGACACTCTGTGGATATAGCTCCAGTTACTTTCCAGCATTCATTAAAGGGCAGAAATAATGGATCTGCTATTTAGTGTCAGAAACATGAGGCTGCCTTTACTGTAAATTTTGTATACAATATCTCTTTAAAGGGTAGTACCATAAAAATTAAGAATGATTCAACAAAAAAGCAGGTTTAATAATTAAACTATTTGCTGTAGTTAGAGTATTCCTGTCTGGCCCAGTCAGGACAAATCTCTCTTACCCACCAGTCCCACAGTCGCTCAGACCCAACCAAGAAAGCAACACAGAAACTTATATTGTTTAGAAACTGTATGGCTGTGGCAGGCTTCTTGTTATCTGCTTCTTCTATCTTAAATTAACCCATTTCTGTTAGTCTATACTTTGCCACATGGCTTGTGGCTTACCGGTGTCTTTACATGTTGCTTTTCATGGCGGCGGTGGCGGTGTCTCCCCCCAGCCTTCTACTTCCCAGAATTCTCTTCTCTCTTGTCCCGCTTATACTTCCTGCCTGGCCACTGGCCAATCAGAATTTTATTTACACAGAGCGATATCCACAGCAATTTGCAGCCTATGATAACCTCTTTTATGACAGATTAACTCAGGAAAGTAATGTGAGTGCATTGTAGATGCCCAGTACATATCTTCTGCCCAGAAGCATCATGAAATTACTCTAACTCATTCCTTGGCTTATTAGACAACTGCAGGAACAAGACAACCTTCTAAGGATCAGTGCCTTTCTAATTAAAAAAAATAGTAGAAAATCTAGATTGCAATCCCATTGGATTCTTGACATATTTTTGTAAAAAAAATACTAGCTCAAATTATTAATTTATACCAAAGAATTCATGTTCAGAGTTGATAACAAAGTATGCTGGTATATGTGTATTCATACAGATCTGAAACATAAAGTCATTTTGCATGAAGAAAGTCTATACTACCTGAATGTACCAGGATGATGTACATTTCCCAGCTAAGTGCCTACTCAATTTACCACATGTTAGTCATGGAAAGGTTACATATCATCTTATAGAATTGAAATGCCAATAGAGATTCCTCTGCTCAAATACATATATGGTTGACTAGCACAGAAAAAAAAGCTTCTACTTAGTATATTGTTCCACTAACAGTTTATGTTTTCTTCTGGATAACTACTACCTATATCTTACTTCTTAAGTGTTCATGTGTTTGAAGAGCCTGCAATGAAACATCTGCTGGTAAAAACTGCTGATGCTTAGTTGTTTGAGTTCATATATATATATATAATATATATATATATATATATATATAAATGTCAAGTATGTGGTATATATTGTCTTACACACATGAGAACATATATACATATATATGCACATATGGCAGATATATATGTGTATATCTCTTTTCAGGGTTTCTGGAGACAGAAGGCAGTTACTGAGCTGTGTTTGAGCAATGTTGTGCTGTCTTTGACATGCATTTAAATGCACTGAGATTACTGTGCTAATATTCTAAAAAGGGAAAAATACTGATTGCATTAAACATATTTTAGTCAACATCCTCCATTGGTAATGAAACACGCTAAGAAATACACAGGTTAGAGGAAGAAAACAGGAAGGAAATGACAGTTCCTATGGAAATGGGATGGTGGAAGACAAGAGCATGGAAATGTGCTGAATATATCATGCACTTGTGTGCATGGTGCTTTACCAATGCCAACCTGAAAATGGAATAAGAAACCTTTCTAAACATCTGTGACATTTTTGGTCAGGGAAACTTCCCCTTATCTTACATTTAAAATATCTCTTTGAAGGTCCATGAATGTGTTTCCTTTTTCCCTACTTTCCAGAACATTCATTATGAGTTATAACTTTGTGTTTATTTATTCATTACCCATCTCTGAAGACTGTAAGTTCTATGAGAAATGGGATGATGAGTATTTCATTCACTCCTCTCTTTCCAGCACTTAGACACGCCAAGTAAATAACTGCTTTAAAATATATGTATGTAATATATGAATGATGTCTTTTCCCTGCAGAGAAATGCAGTCTTTAATACAAGACTATGAAATGATCCACCCTTATTACTCAGGTGAACACAAGCTTAAAATAAAAAGAATGACCCTGGGGGTTGTTCT